>NW_015176500.1:50272-96728 GCF_001447785.1 Gekko japonicus | reverse complement strand
CCTACCTGCTCTATCCCATGCATAATCTTATAAAGCTCGATCATGTCACCCCTCAGTCATTGTTTCTCCAAGCTAAAGAGCCCTAAGCGCTTTAACCTTTCCTCATAGGGGGGAGGCCTGGTGGAAGAGCTCCATTTTACAGTCCTTGCGGAACTGTAATAGGCTCATACAGGGAGAGGTGGTCTTGAAGATATGCAGGCCCCTGGCCGCATAGGGCTTTAAAGGTAAGCATCAACACCTTGAAATGGATCCGGAATTCAATAGGCAGCCAATGCAGGTCACGCAGCACCAGGCGGATATGTGCCCACAAAGGCAACGACATCAACACCTGTGTCACTGCGTTCTGCACTAGCTGCAATTTCTGGAGCAGAGTCAATTGAAGCCCCACGTAGAGAGAATTGCAATAGTCTAATCTGGAAGTGACCGTTGCATGGATCACTGCAGCCAGGTCGCGGGGGGAGTGAGGTATGGGGCCAACTGCCTAACCTGCCTCAGATGAAAAAAGGTAGACCTGGCAGTGGTGGTGACCTGGACCTCCGTAGTCAGTGAGGCCTCCAGGAACACCCCTAGGCTCTTCAGCTTTGGCGTCAGCACCAACAGAACTGTGTCAAAGGTTGGTAGCCTAATACCCAATCCCAGACACACACACCCCGGCCCAGGTGCAGGACCTCTGTCCTTGTTGGATTTAATTTCAGTCTACTCTGTTGTAACCATCCAGCCACAGCTTGTAACACTCCATCCAGATGTTCAGGGGCAGAGTCTGGGCGGCTGTCCATCAGTAGATAGAGCTGGGTGTCATCTGCATACTGGTGACAACCCAGCCCATACCTCCGAATAATCTGGGCAAGGGGGCACATATAGATGTTAAATAACATTGGGGAGAGGATCTCTCTCTCCGGCACCCCACATTTAAGTGAGTGTTACTGGGACAACTCCCCTCCCAGTGCCACCCTCTGTCCCTGATCTTGGAGAAAGGAGGCCAGGCACTGCAAGGCTAGGTCCTTGTTTCCCCACACCTGCGAGGCGGTGAGTCAACAGTTCATGGTCGACCATATCGAATGCCGCTGACAGGTCCTCAAAGAATTGGCAGTGCCGAGCCGCCTCGATCCAGATGTCTCTGGAGGTCATCCACCAAGGCGACCAACACTGTCTTGGAGCCTAGCTGACTAAAAAATGAACTGAAATAGAAACATCCTCTTCCCACCTACAGATTCTCCTTGAAGATCTCCCTAGCCCTCGATATTAGCATTATCTGGCAAATATGGGGCAGAGAAGCTTTGATGGGGGGGGGGCTGGGAGGTAATAGGCTTCCGAATGCTTGTAGCTGGTATAGGAGGATCCTGGCCTACTGTGAGTATCTGGGAATAGTGCTGTTCGCATGTAATCGGAACCTGAGATAATTTGGTTGGAGATTATTCCCCTCCCCCCATCCATTTCCTACCACTCCTAAAATAGAATGTCTTCCTTTTGCAAGAGAAAATATATTGTTAACATTTACACACTTTACTGCTCTATGAATTATCGTGGAAGAGTCAGTTTTGATTTTAGATCTCTGCCACTGCAAGTACTTAGAAAGAGTCAATGTCACGAAACAGCTTCTCATCCTCCCCCACTGGGGACACTGGTTTTTTGTTTGTTTGTTTTGTTTTCTGTTTTTTTAAAGAAAACAGATAGTTATTAAAGCAACGGTCATAATACAATAAAGGCCACAACAAAGGAACTACAGGGAAAAGGGGGAGGAAGTAAGAATAATGGAAGGGCAGATCAACAGCAGAGGGAGCAAGCAAAAAGCATGGCAGCTTCCAGTGGTGTAGATTATATTGACCTTGTATCATCTATCGATCGTCTTTCATTTTAGTCATCTTCATTCTCACTTCTCCCCCCTCCATTGGCCAAGCAGCAGTTGTACAGTTGACACTGATTCAGAGTGTTACACTACATCTGCATTCACCAACCAAAAAGCCACCATGAAATCCCTGTAGCCCTGGGGGATTCTCTAGATAATGCCGAGATTTGACCCATATTCTTATGCTGGGCTTCAGTCCAAAAGAGTTCCTTACACTTCAACTAAAACCTCCTATGTCTTTTCAGCTTTAAAAAGCCTTTGGTTCCCCTGATGCACAGATGCATCAAAGAGACTGTTGTTTCATAGATATTCTGTCACAACAATGAAAAATGATTTTATGATGAACTTACAACCATGAAATGCTACTTTTTACAATAGCTGTTCACTGACAAGTGTGGTGTCCCTTATGAATAGCGCTGTAAGGTTCCCATGTGGATTTCTTGTGCTATAAGACTATTAGAGTCATACTTCTGCTGTGGAAAAGACAGCTGCCATGCAGTTTATGAGGACTGAGGGGAGTTGCAAAGGTCAGGAGACCTAAAATAACAACCAGTATTGGTGTGTTATGAAGGTATGGCAAGTACAGAAATCTATCTTAGGCTCAACTGAGTTGCCAAAATGTTTGTTTTACCATGTGTGTGTGTGTGGGGGGGGAGATGTTCTGAAAGGGGGGTAATTTTCACAGACATTTTAATGCTTGCAAGATAACATTCCCCAGTTAGGTATTGGGGAGGGGGGGGGGCTCTGATCCTGATTAGACTCCAAACACACAAGTGTTACCACAAAATTCTGATCCATCTTGTTTGGCTACCAGACTGCTCAGGTTGCCATCCCTCCCCCTGAAAACTGGCTCCAGAAAAAAATCTCCAGAGCCTCCCTGCATAAATCAAAATGCCTTATACTCATGCTGTGTAAATCAAAGCCATTGTTGATAAGTTACACAAATTCATCAATTTCAATGAATGGTAATTGGCGTTCACTATTCATTGTATGTTCTCAGGTAATTTAGTTCCAATTTATTCCCACCAACCAGGACTGCAGAAGTCAGCCCCTTTTGGGACTAGATCCATCCACTGCTGAGACGTGTTGTGGGCATGGAGAACCAAGGTAAACATGTGAATACTAGCCAAACACATGGAACTTTGGTCAGTGGTTTAACTTTAGGAGTTGGATGAGTAGTTTATACAGGTTTTGTAGAAATGGCTACCTACAAATTGGATTGGCTAGCTCTGGGTTTGGAAATACCTGGAGATTTGAGGGTGGAGCCTAGGACAGTGGGGTTTAGAGAGGGGAGAGACCTTGGTAGGGTATAATTCCAGGCAGTCCACCTTCCACAGCAACCATTTTCTCCAAGAGAAGTGGAATAAATGTTTTAAATAAATAAATACATGATTTGTGTAGTCAGGAGATCAGTTGTCATTCCTGGAGATTTTTAGCCCCGACCTGTAGGGTGATAACCCTACTGCAAATCTAACAATCAGATCCACTAACTAACCCTTAACCAAGTAGTTAAACCAGGCTACTTAGAGTTAAATTAGTTTCACCATGAAACATTCTAATAAAGCTTGATAATATATTTTGTGTCTGAAAGTGGAACAGAAGATTATTAACTTGACTCTAAGGCATGTGGCAATTGTTTATTGAAATTTCCTTGTCACTGTTTGTATGGTGCATTGGAGCAGAAGAGAAAGAACAGAACGGTGCCTGCAGTTTGTCTGTACTTACTCAGTTTTGCAGTAGACAAATGACTTATAGCAAAAGCGTAACCAACAAAGGTAGTTCTGGTTTTGGAGGAAAACAGTATAAAAATATCTCATGGATTGTCAGTTTCAGTTGAACATCATGGGATTAGGGGAATCTTGGTCCACATTCTATCAGGTCAATAGTTCAAATGTCCCTTTGATCTCTGTGGCAAACAGTAGTTTATAATGCTGTTGTGGATTCCTTTGAGCTGTCAATTTCAGTGAACCTTTTCCATGTCACAGGGAAGGTTTATAGCCTTTTCCCTGCTTCATTGGTCCCTGTTGTATTGACCATGAAGTGATTTTTAATGCCAGAACAGCAACATTTATTCAGTCTCTCAACAAAACAGACATTTAAATGGCTTTTAACAAGCTTTTCCCTTAGCCGTATAACTGGTTCTATGGTAGCAAGTCAGTATTACACTAGTAGCTGAAATATTTAAATCAATATCAAAATTATTGACTTTGCAAAGGTCTGAGGAAGTGTGCATGCACAGAAAAGCTCACACCTTGGATAAAACTTTGTTGGTCTTAAAGGTGCCACTGGACTCAAACTTTGGCCCTGTTCACACGGAGGATTTGCCACGGGAGAGCGATGATTGCATGACGGATTATCCAGGCATGATCACACTGCAACATCTGGGAAGTGGAGTGCACCCGTGGCAAACCCGTGGCGTACCACTGAAAATGCGCGATTAAAAACTACCTGCTCGATGGTACTAGCAACCGGTTTGCCACGGGCTGCCTCCGGAGTCCCTCGGTGTGACTGCGCCAGCTGCGGCTTTTCCCTCCGGCCCCTCGTTGATGCGCAGGTGCGGAGGGAAGGAACCATGGCATGCTGCCGACGCGTGGGATCACGTTATGGCGGCTCTAATTGCAGCGGCACAAAAAGCCCCGCCTCCCCCCGCGTTATCCGGCCCATGTGACCAGGGCCTTTATTTTGCAAACCTATATTCAGAGACAAAGTCTGAGAAACGTAGTCATGCATAAAATACTATGTGACACATTGTTTTGAAGAACGTCCTGCTTATAGATAACAGTGGTCACATTAACTACTAGATCAAAATAAGACAAACATCAGTGATAACTTGGCCCTTTAATAGAAAGTTACAGAAAAAGTTGATAAAAAGAATTACTTTGGATCCTTTCTGCAACAAGACTCTTGAGATACCCTTCAGGAAGCCCTCCTTTACCGGACCAGTAGCAGAGCTGAGGAAACTGCTTATTTGCCTTGGCAGTAGCCACAGTAGAGTAAAAAATGGTTTAGGAAAAAGAAGTCTGGGTTCTGAGTCAGAAATAGGACAGGGCAGCAAAACTGGTCTTGTTCACATAATCTAAGGGTTGGTTCCCACAGGCCTTTTGTGTATGGGCCCTATTGCCATTGGGTATTAAGGCTGACAACAATCTGGAGAAAAAATGTTAATAAAAGCTTAATGTGTGGAAACGGGCAGGTAAAGCTTTTCATGACATGGAGTTAAATAACATCACTTGGAAAATAATGTTCTATCTATATATCTAATTCTCAACAGTGTATATACTAATAGCCAAGTTGGCCAAATCTTTGGACTTAAATCCTTTGACTGGAGCTGTGAACAGTCCAGCATCGTTTTGAGGACTTAAAATTATTTGTGATTTACAAATATGAAAATCCAAGCCTCAATCAACAAGATAGTAAGAAGATTCTTCTCTGTAAAGAAAACTATTGGATTCACAAGCGCCATACATTGACCCCAGAGGGAATGAACCAAACAATGGACCGCTTATGTCATCTATGAACTGGATTACTACCTCATTTAAAAGGGGAGAACATCTATAAACATTGAACTAAAATGCATTATGAAGTGGAATGTGGATTTTTCACAACTGTCACTTTAATTACAGAACACACATACGAACTGTTAATAGGTGTTACAGAATCTAATGACCAGAGAGCAAGGTCAACACTAGGCAGCTTTGAGAAAGACAGGAGCGCTCCATCTATGAACTTCAGCTGTTTAATGGGGTAAGAAAACTTTGTGAAAAAGAAAATAGAGGGGGAGGGGGAAATGAGATGCCTCCCACAAGTCAATGGACAGGACATCCCCCCCCCCCCCGGCTTGCTAATCCTATTGGGAAGAAGATCAAGACACGCATACTTCCTCACATGCTGCAAGAACAAAATCATATGTTCTGTATATGACCATTCTGCTACCCCTCCCCAAGTGATTATCAGTTTCTGCTTTGCCCTGCAAGAAACAGTTCAGTCTAAATTTTTGAGAGCTGTTTTGCAAGTCCCAGATTTTGGATCTAATGCTTGGATACGGTTGGAGTCTGGTATTTTGAGGATTGAAGCCAAGGTATGTATTCTATCCATTTATACGTGGCGAAAAGGTCATTTTAACCCACAAGGCTTCTTTCCCTTGATTCTCCAAGACAATTTCCAATCCAGTTGGCTTAGGGCTGTTTATAGCCGTATCAGCAGAACTGACCTTTCTCCTCAGGTACTCTTAACTTATGGACACGAACAAGCAAAAGGGCTGATTAAACAAAGAAACGAGGACATAGAGCAGCAATCTGATATCTCTAGTGCATCAAAACTTGGGGTGCCATAAAATGTCAAATGCACTATTGAACCAGCAACGTATCTGGCCTCTGTGGAAGCAAATTTTTTTAGAAGGATTCTTACTCTAGCTTGGTGTTCTGTTCTCCTTTCTGTGGTTATTGAGGGTAGGTATAATAAAGCAAGGCTTCCGTGGTTTTTATCTGACAATAATTCTGATTTGTTATTGTTGTATTTTATGTCTGACTAATCACCCTGCCAACAAAAGTCCGCATGGTCAAAGCAATGGTATTCCCAGTAGTCATGTATGGCTGCGAGAGTTGGACTATGAGGAAGGCCGAGCGCCGAAGAATAGATTCTTTTGAACTAGGGTGCTGGAGAAGACTCTTGAGAGTCCCTTGGACTGCCAGAAGATCCAATCAGTCAATCCTCAAAGAAATGAACCCTGACTGTTCCCTGGAAGGCCAGATAATGAAACTGAAGCTCAAATACTGTGGCCACCAAATGAGAAGGGAGCACTCACTGGAGAAGACCCTGATGCTGGGAAAGACTGAAGGTCAAAGTAGACGGGGACGGCAAAGGATGAGATGGTTAGACAGTGTCATAGATGCAACGAACATGAAATTGAGCCAACTTCAGAGGACGGCGGAAGACAGGAAGGCCTGGCATGATCTGGTCCATGGGGTCATGAAGAGTCGGACTCGACTGTGCGACTGAACAACAACAACAACAAACTGTATGCTGGTCTAAAGACTGTAATGCTGCTGCTGCTGCAAACCACCTCTGCTTCTTTCTTGCATTGAAAGCACCTTGTCGTGGTCACCATAAGTGGGCTGCAACTTGATGGCATTTTTCACACACACATAGTGCATGTGGGGCTTGCTGTGCTTTTAAAAAGAGGGCTGGGAGGAGGCAAGGGGGACTAGGTGCTGTGGCTCCTGAGCAGAAGGGGCTTGGAAGCTGCCAGAGTGAGGCAGAAGCAGGGGCAGTCTCCTAACAAAAGATCTCCAGCCAGCACTGTGAACGTAGGATTGCATCTGTAGTTGTTAAACGCCAAACGTTCTAGTGAGATGCGGAAAGATGAATGTCGTATAGCAGCCCATTTATTTATTTATTTACTTTCTAAAACACCCTCCCCTGTGAAACAAGGGCTCAGGGCAGTGTACAACAATAGAATACATTCATATATTAAATTCAAAGTTAAAACAGAAAAAAATGTAGAATGATAATACAGTAAAAATACAGTAATTAGCCTAATTAGGTGATGCTAGAAAACTTCCAGTGATGTCACAGCCTCGCGGGGGGGGGAGTGCCAGCCAAGATGGAAACCGTAGCTGTCCTCAGCCAAAAGCCTGGTGGAACATCTCTGCTTTGCAGGCCCCTCTGGCACTGCATTAAGTCCCACAGGGCACAGATGTTATTCGGCAGAGAGTTTTACCAGGCTGGAGCCAGAGCAGAAAATGACCTGGCTCTGGTTGACGACAGCTGGATATCTCTTGGGCTGGGGACCACCAGTCAGTTCTTACCTGTTGAGCGCAATGCTCTTTGGGGAGTATGCCAGGAAAGGCAGTCCCAAAGATATGTGGGTCCCAGACAGTTTAGGGCCTTAAAGATTAACACCAGAACCTTGAACCTGATCCGGTACTCCACCTGCAGCCAGTGCAGCTCACGTAGCACAGGTTGAATATGAGCCATTTGTGGGGTCCCCATGAGGATCCACACTGCCTTATTCTGTACCAGTTGCAGTTTCTGGGTCAGTCTCAAGTGTAGCCCTACAGTTACAGTAGTCTAATTGGGACCACTTCTCCTGGTATACCTCCAGATGAGTGCTACATTCTGCTGATCAAAATCTATTGGTGGTCCCCGGCTCGAGAGATATCTGGCTGTCCTTGACCAGAGCCAGGGCCTTCTCTGCCCTGGCTCCAACCTGGTGGAACTCTCTCCTAAACAACATCCGTGCCCTGCAGGGCCTGTTACAGTTCTGCAAGGCCTGCAAGGCAGAGATGTTCCGCCAGGTGTTTGGTTGAGGACAGTGACAGTTCCATTCTGGCAATCCCCTCCCCCTCCCTCCTGTGAGATAGAGGCATTATTGGTTTTTTGCACCATCTCTAGCTGTAGTTTTGTTTGTTATTGGTTTAAACCTGATTTTAATTGATGTTTTATGACTGTGTTGTGCACTACTCTGAGCCTGGTTTACCAGGGGAGAGTGGTTGAAAAATCGAATTAAACAAACAAATAAAATAAGTAATCTGGAGGTGACTGTTATGTGGACTACAGCATGGATTTATTTATTTAGTTAAAAGATTTATATCCCACTCTTTCAGTGTGAACATACACAAGGTGGCTGATGAAGTTTCAGTCAAAGCAGAATAGATCAAACCAACCTCAGCCATCTTAGAATGAATAATGAGTTACATGATTGTACTAGCGTGCTAAATTGCCAGCATCTAGAGTCTCATAATATACATACTTTGCTTTCGTATCTGTAAAGTGGCTTTGGGGCCCAAAGAGAACGTGAGCTGCAGCTGTTTGCGTGCCAGTTCTGAAAGCCAAGAACTAACTGGGAGTAATTCAACATATGTGTGGGAATGTCAAAAGCATTTATAGTGAGCCTTCAAGCTGTCTAAACTGAGTTTTCAATTTAGTCTGCAGCTTATCTTGCTCCTGTTTTTGGCAGGGAAAGATGTGAAGTTTACAATCTGTCTTGGTAATGTTGGAAGCCATCCAAAGTATACAGTAGAATTTTGTATAAACTTTATTGATTTTTTTTAAAAGGTAGTTGAAGAGTTGTGACCCTGCAACTATTAATGAGAGCTCTTGAATACTGGTAGAGAAATGAATGTGTCACCTCTCTCCCTCTCTCTCCATCCCATTTGTATTGGAAAGTTAAATGTTCCAACAGAGGTGGCGCCTTCTTTCTGTGACCCCAGTTCCCTTCCTGCTTAACAGCAGCCACCTGTACTGCCACAACCAGAGAATACAGATCTAAATAGTTATTGATTCTGACATACTTACAAGCCAGCAAATGCTAAAGCATGACCTTTGTTACAATGGCGATTGAATTCCTCTGGGTGGTTCAGTCTGGAAAGATCTATCAACTCTCCCTCCACACTCCCTGCCTTTAGCCAAACTTATAGCTGATGCCAAGTTAACGAACCAAAATAAAGCATAAATCAATGATGAGTGCCGACCTGGATCATTAATATGCTGTTTCCATATCATTAGCCTAATTAACCTTTATGTAGAAACATGCATGTCATACTCAAAAGTAACAGCCTGAAAGGGTAACAGATAAGCAATTAGTGAGGCACAAGAGTGTTGGCTGGAAAGCTCTGATGACACAAGTGGTTTTTTAGGGTGCTCTGGTATGCAAGGTGAAGGACATCAGTATCACCAAAAATTGCACACTAGAGACATGGCGAGTTCATGAAGACATGAGAACCCCCAAATTTGCATTAAACTAGGATTTTATTTTTAGCTGATCTGTCTCATAATATTTCCTAAACTTTGAAAATTATAAGTTGCTGCTGACAGGTAATGTCCTGGGTATCAATTCTTTTGGGCAAACTTTCCTGGCTCCAAAGTTAGCCAGCATTACCACTGGCTTTGTTTAGCCTAACCTGCTCATGAAACAGTGGAGATGTGTTAATCCTCATTTTCCTTCCAATAATTAAGAAATTTGTTAATGCTGCTATGATGGCCCCCTTCCTCTGCTCTCCCGCAGAGGCAAGATTTTCCCTCCGTTTTTCTTTCCCTTTACTGACTGAGCTGCCCTAGTAATGTGCTCTCTAAAAGGCTACGCCTAACATTAATGCCCCTTTGGGCACCAGTTTGGTGTAGTGGTTAGGAGCACAGACTCTAATCTGGGAGAACTGGGTTTGATTCCCTGCTCTTCTACATGCAGCTGCTGGTGTGACCTTGGGTCAGTCATAAGTTCTTTCAAAACTGTTCTCTCAAGGGCAGTTCTTGAAAGAGCTCTCTCAGCCTCACCTACCTCACTGGGTGTCTGTTGTGGGGAGGGGAGGGGAAAGGGATTGTAAACCACTCTAAGACTTCTTCGGGTAGTGAAGGGTGAGGTATAAATCCAATCTCCCCCCCCCCCCAAGAATAAGGTGGAAGAAGCAAAAAAGGTTGTCTTCTGGCCACCTTTTCCCATGTCCTGCTGAGCCCCCATAATAGACCAGGTAACATCACATAATTCATTAGGGAGGGTGGAAGTGTCAGTTTGCTGCAAAACTCTTCGTAGAGGACGTATAGGGTTTTTTAAATATATAGCTGTTCCACAACACCCTGCCTCTTGGCTGGGCTCCATGAAAAAGCAGCCCAGATTCACTGACCTCATCAATGTCTACGACTCATTCAAAACTGAGATGAGAATGATCACTATTAGGTTCTATGTAAGCTATAAGTAAATTTCCTTATGAAGGTCTCAACTTTACAATCATTTATACTAACTAATATTTGAATTTTATTGTGTTTTATATTTGAGTTATGATCATATTGAATAGTATCTATGTACTCTGTATATGATGGTGAAACTGCAATAAAATGTACTTTGAAAGAAAGAAAGAAACTGAGGTGAGGACAGCAGGGTCTGCCTCTCAGTTTCAAGCGCAAGTGGCATCCCCCTTACAAGTGATTAAAAAGCCACCAGACTCAGAGTGTTCTGCCATCTATCAGGCAGGACTTACAAACATCACCTGACCATTGATTTTGTGGAAGTGTTAAGGGGCTTATGACTGTACAACAATCCCAGACCTGCTGATAGGTGAATGATGTTTAGAAAAGCAGAATAAATGCCTTTTGAATGCCTTGTGCTTCTTGGTTCTGTCTGATCACCATATTTGAAGTTGGAAAAGAATATTCCTCCTGGTCAGATTGGCTGATGATCTCAGTCCCCGGTCACACGGGAGGTTTTGGCCCGGAAGAGGGACGGATCAGGGGCGCAGCAAACGGGTGCGAGCACACCGCAACATCTGGGAATCGGCGTGCACCCATCCCCGATCCGTCCTTTCAGACCGGTAATGCGGTTGAAAAAACAACCTGCTAAAGAGCAAGACTTACCTGCAACGGCGCAGCAAGTGCAGCCGTCGGAGCGCCGGAGCGCCAGTCTTCAGGAGCAATCCAGGCTCCTGGCTGAACTGCGCATGCCGGGGAGCAACTGCGCGGTGGCTCAGGGGATCTATGTGATCCCGCCGCCACATGTCTCTTTTGGTGTGGCTCTTCGGCCGTGCTTTCTCCCCCCGTGTGGCAGGGGCTTCAGAAGAATTTTGCCTTCTGATGTAGTACCTGGTTTCCCTGAAAATAAGACAGTGTCTTATATTGATTTTTGCTCCCAAAGATGCGCTACGCCTTATTTTCGGGGGATGTCTTATTTTTCCATGAAGAAGAATACGGTACACTCCGTCAGGGCAGAGCGAGCAGCAGGCGGCAGCTTGTCCTGGCAGCGGCGCGGGCTCTCTGATTAAAAGAGACCTCGCACTTCCTGTCTGCTCCGGCTGCGCGGTGGCCAACAGTGAGCTGCGCGGCAGCACCCGCTGCTACGGCCCAGAGTCCAGAGTTACGGTAGCTTCAGGGGGCCTTATTATCGGGGAGGCCTTATGTTCGGGGGAGGCCTTATTATCGGGGAGGTCTTATTTTCGGGGGATGTCTTATATTTCAGCGAGAGGCAAAACTGTAAGTAGGTCTTATTTTCGGGGGATGTCTTACTTTCGGGAAAACAGGGTATGTGACTTAGGTCACTACCTCATGGTTTGTTCACTCTTCCTTATGTACCAGTGACAACCTTTGGGCAGTGGGTAGAGTGTTGATATAATGGATATCAATGATTTCATTTTAACTGTTATATTGGTGCTGTATCTAAAATACTGTTGTGGAAGGGTGGTACAAAAACGCCAACTAGCATTTAATCTATTAAACTGCCAACTAGCATTTAATCTATTGCTATTGACATTACATATTCATGAGGCGAGTTAGTAGCTCTAAAGGCATGGCCAAGGCGAAGAGGACACACAAGGTAGGAGGCAGGAGGAGGAGATGAAATTAGGAGTGATCTTCAAATATCTTAACTCTGCTGTTTTGATGATGCTACTTTCTTGTGTAAATCAATCTTGCAATTATTGCTTCTCACATAATTTTCTGTTTCTATGCACCATTTTCCTCCATAAATTGTATGCATTTTTCAATGTTATTTGTTCATTACTGTATACATATTAATCATGTAAATGATGTACATTGAGATACCATATAATTTGTATATACAAAATATGTGACATGTTCGCAATATAAATGAATTTACAAAAACAAGTTCAAAAAGAAGAGAACCAAAGCCATTGACAAAAATATGAATGAGATTCTCTTTCGTTAATATATTACTTTACTGCCTCTCCAGAACAAAGCTGTTCATGGTTTCTAATATATCAAGACAAAATAAATTAGCCTTTCCCTAGATAAACCTGGATTTTTAAAAAAAGAAGTGAAAAACATGATTTTTCGGGATTTCGTAAGGAAACTTTCAGGATAAGCTCCAAGATAACATTTTCAGTGATTTAGGATAGAATCATAGAGTTGGAAGGGACCTCCAGGGTCATCTAGTCCAGCATCCTGCACAATGCAGGAAATTCACAAATACCTCCCCCCTACACCCCCAGTGACCGCTGTTCCACACCCAGAAGATGACAACAACCAGGATCTCCAGCCAAACTGACCCCATGCTATTGACCATGCTATTGGATCTTTGTGTGTATAAATTAATGTCATTTTCAGAACTGCAGACTTTCTCCATCTAGTCCAAAAAAAGATTTTGAAAATTCCAAACACATTTCATGTCTGTATTTCTGAATTTTATTTCTGTGTGAAAAAAATAAAGAAACGAATGGTACCTGTGCATTCACCTGAACTGCAAAACTGGGGGAATGACAGTGGGATCCCATGAGACATTTCTCTGAACAGAAGAGGGTTTTTCCACTGATTCCCCCCTTTCTCTGCATCATGCTGTTGATGGGGTTGCCCTGTCCCCAGAAGCAACATTTCGGAAGGCATTTTGGCATGCAATAATAGGGGGCAGACAAGGAAAAGTTTTAATGTTGAAATGTTTTAATGTTTGATGCCTTGGGGGCCCAATATGGGTGGGAAAGCAGCACAGAAATATTTTAAGACCGATAAATAAAACTCCACTGATGGAAATTTCTTCCATCAGTGGAAAGGATCCACAGAATCCTATACAGAGTCACTCCAGTCTAAATCTGTTGAAATCAACAGGCTTATATTAGTGACATTTTTCAGCCAAGATACCCGTTTACTAATATATCCCCTGTGCATTCAAACTAAGGACTTATTCTTGACTTTACCTCATTTATATACTACTAGGAATAAGGCCATTGTGGAAATAAATACAACGAGCGTTAGAAAGAAGCTCTGGGTGGGCACTCAGAGTCAATTTGCTGTGGTAACCTCAGCAGGGTATAATGACACAGAGCTTACTGTTTTCTTCAGGGGAACTCATCTGAAGATCAGTTGTAATTCTGAGTGATCTCCAGTCCTCCCCTGGAGATTGGCAACTTTGGTTCCCCAGTAGGAAATGGCTGGTTTGGAGGGTGGAGTCTATGGCTTTGTACCTGTCTAAGGTCTCACCCCTCCTCAAACCTCACTCTCTCCAGGCTCCACCCCTCAGATCTCCAGGAATTTCCCAACCCGGAGGTGGCAACCCTGTTTCCTTCTCAGCCAAACATCAACGTACTGTTATCTGCCCCTCTGACATCAGGTTTCCATCTCTTCCTCCCTCCCTGTAGCCTCTACCTAGGAAAACTACAGTCTTTCTCCACAGTGGGGACCCAAACAAGAGGGAAGAGACCTCAGCAGGGTATAATGACACAGAGTCCACCTTGCAAAGCAGCCATTTTTTCCAGGGGAGCTGATCTCTGCCATCTGGAGAGTAGCTGTAATTCTGAGTGATCTCCAGCCCTCACCTGGAGCTTGGCAGCAATGGTTCCCCGGGTACAGTCTTTCGCAGTAGAGACCAAAGCAGCTTACATCATTCTTCTCTTCTCCTTTTGATCTGCACAACAACCCTGTGAGGTAGGTTAGGCTGTAAGTCTGTGACTGGTCTGAAATCACCCACTCAACTTCCACAGCAAGCACCTGGGTCTGGCAGACCCTGATCTGAAGTGCTAACTGCTACGCCTAGGGTAGCAAGCCTCCAGGTGGAGCCTGAAGATTGCAGGGTATCACAATTGAACTCCAGACAACAGATCTCTCCCCCCCCCCGGAGAAAATAACTGCTTTGGAGGGGGAACTCTATGCCATTCTATTCCGCTGAGGCCTCTCCCCTCCCCAAACTCTGGCTTCCATAGACTTCACAGAATATCCAGGAATTTCCCAGTCTGGAGCTGGCAACCCTAGTCAGGACTGACCCCAATGAGTTCCCCACAAAGGCCTGGAAAGGGCTTCCTGCCTTTGCCTTTTTACTGACAGGACCAAGCATAGTTGCCTAGCAACAGGCACTGAAGGAAAAGTTAGTCCCACAGGATCCAAGCAGGAGAAGTGTCTTCGTCAGGAGAGACAGCCATTTGGCAGTTTATTCTGTGAGAGAAGAGTGTCCAGGCTGGCAGTGGGCGGTGGAGAGGAGCGGGCCCAACACCCAGCCAATGACACATGAGTACTCCTGAGCAATGTTCCCTCTAACCTGAGTTAGTGTGAGCTAGCTCACAGTTTTTTAGCTTCTGGCTCACACATTTTCGTCCTGGCTCAGGAAGGAGGGCTCCAGAGCAAACTAATTTATGCAGTAGCCAAATCGCACACTCACAGCTTTACTGCCAGTAGCTCACAAAGTAGAATTTTTGCTCACAAGACTCCACTGCTTAGGGGGAACATTGCTCCTGAGTGGCGGTTGATGGGCCAATGGCTGATGGAACACACTGCACAGCCAATGGGAGAGTTGGAAATGGCCAGTTCTTAAGGGGATTATCTATATAGGATAGTGTGACATTCTCACTCAGATGGCTCTCCAGTCTTCCCTTGCACTGGAAATGGATGGCTCTTTATGCTTGTAATCTCTGAAGGGATCTTTCCAGAGGAAAGTTGCCCTGGAAAAGCAAAGTCTAGTGTTACTTCTTGTCTTGTTGACTGGCTTCCTCCGTACCCCTTGGAATAGCTACCCACTGCTGAGCAAATATTAGTGCAGCTACTCCCCAGATGAATCAGTCGGGCTGCTGTAATAACATTCCAGCTCATTTCTGCCATCTGATAAGAGTCACCTCACATATGCAGATCATACAGTTATCACCACTGACTGAGTCAGAAAGGAAACTCCCGAGGCAGTCTTAAATCAAGGGAGGTCTGGCTGTGTTAGTGGGAAAACATATCATGCTCTTTTGTAATAAAATGACTGTTACTTTCCCAAAAGAAGGGAAACCTTTGGGGAAACTAGAAATGTGTTGCAAATAACCTTTGTTGCACATTGCTACTCTAGCAGACATTTACTTCCATTTTTAATTATGCTTTCCACACGGATTACCCAGAGGTACAAGTAGTACAGGAGCATCTCATGGCTGATCTAAAGATTATAGTCCCAACCTAAAAGCTGCTAAAAAGCATAACACTTCTGGGTGGCCAGTTATCAGTACCATCCTAAGCAGAGCTACAGCCTTCTAAACCCACTGACTTCAATGGACTTAGAAGGACTAAGTGGGTGTTGGATTGCACATTTCAGTTTGGTTGCTTCTCTATGTGAATTGAATCCATGATTCCTTATATTCACACCATTTCCTCTTTGTTCGCACCCCATTTTCTCCATAAGAGGTATTCATTTTCCTGCTTGTGCAACCACAAATCAGCACATTGTATATTATATGTACAAATGATGTACATATAAATGATGTACATAAAACACAGCAATAGTGATGAAACTATTGACAGAATTACAAACAGATATATAAAGAACCTAGACAGGGAACATTTGCTTATCTTTACTCCCATATCACAATCCCTGTGACAACATCTCCTTCCTCTGTCCTGTTTTTTTCTGGCAGTGGCATTGAATGAACAGTAGATCACAATTATACTTTATGAATTCTTAGTTACCTGTAAGAAGGCAAAAGATGACCCAATGGATACAAATGAGAAGAGCACAGATGTGACATTTCTCTTTAGTTTTAAACTGTTGATATCAGTGAGATTTGCCCTGCATTTCCATGGATTCTTCCTGTCATTTTTTTGTTGATACAGAATTGTACAGAAGGGAGCACTCACTGGAGAAGACCCTGATGCTGGGAAAGATTGAAGGTCAAAGAAGACGGGGACGGCAAAGGATGAGATGGTTGGACAGTGTCATCGATGCAACGAACATGAAACTGAGCAAACTTCAGAGGACAGCGGAAGACAGGAGGGCCTGGCGGGATCTAGTCCATGGGGTCGCGAAGAGTCAGACTCGACTGTGCGACTGAACAACAACAAAAATGATATACTCCATTAAAAGGCTAAAGTTTAATATATTAGGGCCAAACTAGGCATGCTTACTTTTGAAAAGCTGGTCCCAGGTGTCCCATACCCTACTCAACTTCCCCACAAGCACACAGCAGCTGTGGGAAATGGCTTTTAAAAACATCACAGGGATTGTGATACAGGAGTAAAGATAAGCAAATATTCCCTATCTAGGTTCTTTATATGTTTGCAATTTCTTCAATAGTTTCATCATTATTACTGTGTTTTATGTACAATGTACATCATTTGTACATTTGGGCTTGGAACGCCACAGCTAGGGTGGAATGGCTCCTGCTTCCTCCCCCACCAAGTAATTTTCCCATGTTGAAACAGTGCTGAGAGAGTGTTATTTCCCCATACTTGCTGTACCATGTGCACAAAATACACATGGGGAAATAACTCAGGGAACTCAGATCCAACTCTTTAAAAACAAGCAGATCTAATTTGGTCCTTAGAGATAATCTTTTTATATTAAGAAAATGGAAATTCAAAATCCTTCCCTGGCTGTCTGTCAGCGTGAGTGACGTGATAATGCCAAGAGATAACTGGGTGGCCAACATTTTTAAAATATTGTTCACAATGACATTGCGAGAAGTCATCAGATTCTTATAGGCTGGACCAGTCCCATATTTAGTGTCGGGTATGTCTATGGTCATGCAGGGCAGGCGTGTTCAACAAAGCTGCATTAATTCAGGAGCTCCAAGTCAGTATGAAGTGACATAACATTTCAGATTCCATACATTCTGTCACACGGTAGCACAAACAAAATACAGCATAAAAGTCACCATGGAAGGCTTCCTATGACTGGTACCTTATACAGACGTTGAGGAAATTCCCATGTCCATAACCAAGCTTCTGGCTCTTTGGCATGCAAATACATGTTCCATGTTAGTGCACACCTGAATATTATATTACACTATTTTGTGGTATACTGTGTAAACTAAGAAGATAAAAAGCATAAATGTCAGGCAAATCACCTGTGCTGCAAATGGCAAAATGTATTAGCTTTCAGTTGAGCAGGTAGGAAAGAAACAGACAAGAGCGAGGGAGGGAATCCAGCGTAGCAAGCCTTAAGCTGTCTCAAAGTGTGGTCAGCCACAGTTTGTTTGCACAGTGTTCAAAGATGTGGCCAGCGATGGGTCTACAAGTAGAAGTTGCAAAGTCCAGCATGGAACTAGGAACCAGACTTATGGAATCATAAAGGTGGAAGGGACCTCCAGGGTCATCTGGTCCAACCCCCTGCATAATGCAGAAAGTTCACAAATACCCCCCCCCTCAGTGACCCCTGTTCCATGCTCAGAAGATGACAAAAAAAAAACCCTCCAGGATCCCCAGCCAAACTGGCCTGGAGAAAAAATTGCTTCCAGACCCCAAAGTGGTGATCAGCATTTCCCTGGGCATGTAAGAAAGGGCCACATGAACTAAGCACTGAGGCAACTCTCCCTGCCCTTCCTCTTGTGATCTGCCTAAGTTCACAAACTCCACATTGCTGTCAGATGGCCATCTAGCCTCTGTTTGAAAACCTCCAAAGAAGGAGAGCCCACCACCTCCCAAGGAAGCCTGTTCTACTGAGGAACCGCTGTAACTGTCAGGAAGTTCTTCCTAATGATTAGCCGAAAACTCTTCTGATTTAATTGCAACCTGTTGGTTCTGGTCCGGGACGCACTTCAGCGCATATTCTGCACATTTAATTATACTACCAATGCTGAATGCATTAAGAAAATTATCTTCAAACATTGGCATTTGGTCAGTGATATTCCGAGTTGCAAGGACAAACCTTACGTAGGTTTTCGTAAAACTAAAAGTATTAGGGATTCTTTAATTCATACAGATGAGTTAAGTGTCAGCAGAAGCCTCCCGACTAATAGTGGCCATCATTGCTGCGGGAGATGTTCAGTCTGTGCGCTTGCAATTGTAACAAATTTACTTTTCCTTCTATTAATGTCACTGTCATACTGAAGCAACTTACGACTTGTGCAACAAAAAAGGTAGTGTATTTAATCCAATGTGGTTGTTCTATTCCTAAAATGTATGTGGGTATGTCCACAAGAGCCATTCGGACACGCATTATCGAACATAAATCTCGCATCCGACAGAGAAATTTAGAATCTCCATTGGTTCCCCATTTTGTAGAACAGGGGCACAGTTGCACAGATTTCACATTTTTAGTACTTGAAACCTTTGATACCTATAAGTATAATAAGGTGGATGTTAAAAAAGCCTTAGCAAGGCGTGAGGCATTTTGGATACATCAACTACAAATGCAACATCCTAAGGGATTACACCTAGATATAGACTATGCATGTTTCTTATAAGTTTAGTAGATAGATCACATAGTAATAAGGACTATAGGTTATAAGGATACTGTCAAGGGCTCTTTAAGAGCTTTATGCAGGTGGCATCACTTAGGATATATATGGTAAGCATGTAGCAGTAGAACAGAGAGACTTTTTCAGCTTCAAAGCTTAGTCTGTCAAAGACAGGTCCCATATGAGAAATCCTTTAAGGTAGGTGGTAAGTAGGATTATAGTTAAATTATATATAAAAAACTGGATTAAATTCCAATACCTCTATTTTGTAGGAAATAAGGGCTAGTCCCGATACTAAATGTAGCAATTCTTGTGAGGAAAAATCTTTAGAAACCAGGAAGTAACATTACAACATAAAGAAAACTCTTACACAAAATAAGGTAGTATTTTTTATTTCTTATTGTGGGTTTACAAACTGTGTTGAGTATCATACTTTAAAACTATATGAATGTATTGTAATGGATTCTGTTTTGCAGTTAACTTGCTTCTGAGGAAGTTAAGATACGAAACCAAGCAAAAGCCGGCTGCTTTGTCAGGGGCTACTGAACCAGCCAGGTCATGGACAGCACAGAATCCTGGGTCTGGAAGGGAGATATCTGTGAGATCAATCCTAAATACATCTTGGAAGTAAATCCCAATTTATTCAGTGGGGTTTATTCCCAGGATTAGGATTTGTGGTATAAAAATCAGTGTCAGGTAGACAGAGAATCTGTGCGGAAATGTTCTTAACGATTACTACAGCCTATGATACTTAGAGATGCCCAGCATACATACAGGCAAGTTGGGGAACTAGCACAGGCTGACCTGCCCACCAGGTGTGGAATGTGGGAAGAAGAGTCTTGAGCACAGTCAGCTCTCTGATAAATGCTCGATAGCACAACTTCATAATTTATTATGCTGGGTTGGCCAATGTGTAAGATTGGGTTGCATGACACAGCAACAAAAGCAACCTTGAGATATTTTTGAATGTTTCATAGCATATCTGGAGATATATGGAGAATCATCAGGTTGTAGTGTCTGCTGTTTAGCATGTGCCTTAGTCCAGTTTACTTTTACCTTAGCTTGGTTTCTAATATTGACTTTAAAATGATTTGTACTTTTTTTTGTTAGATGTCTAACATCTACCATAAAGGAGCTTCCAAGCACATTTTAGGTACATAATTATTTATGTGAGCCAGGAGACTGTCAACAACAGATCTACAGTACTTTGTGTTTTTAAACTGGAGTGATAGTGAATCCTTTGTGTACCTAAATACTTTACTGGTTGACATGAGTAGATTGATTACTTGATCGATTGACTGATTGTAAAAAACACAAAACCTTTGTCCAAGGCAGCTGTTGTCTGCTTTAACATCTTTAATGAGATTGGGAAATGGCAGTGAAAGAAGTTGTCAAGAGACATCTGGCTCAAGGTATGAGACACTCTAATCCATGGGGGATTACAAGTGGATCTCTGTTTTGTTTTATATAACACATCTGTTCATCTTGTGCATTTTGCATTAATATTCTTTCTGTACAGGAACACAGAAAGTAGTACTTCTGAGAAAGCAAGACTTTTTAACCATCTGCACACAGTTCCTGTTATTTTTGGTTGTTACTGGGATTAGCCCTTAGTGATTTGGATCCTGTGCAGGTTTCTGTGGTTGGGGGTCGATTTTGACTGCTTCTCCTCTGTCAGAGATCTCCGTTTTCCCCAAGGTGTTCCTGGAGGTCTCCCATGCCCCAGAAGCAGCATTCCGGGGGGCAATTTGGGCTGCTGCAGGAGGGGGGGGAATGCTGCAAAAATTGATCCTCTTGGGCCAACAGAAATCTACACAGGATCCAAACTGATTTAGAAGTGTGTAACTCTATTTAGACTTGCACTGTATATCTCTGTTCATAAGGAAATTTGGAATGAAAGTCCCCATACCAAAGGATGGATGTAAAATGAAATGAGGTCAGAGGTATTTGGATGGTAACAAGTATGGTAACAAGAGCATTTCCCCATTCCATTTCTTTATTGTTCTGATCGTTTTGCCATGCGTTCTACTCCGCCATAATTCCGGTAAGAGAATTTCTAAAATTTATTCTTGATTAGAACAGGATTTCTCCATGAAATGCTTTATTATTGAAGTCCATGGGCACCCTGATGAAAAAGTAAAAAAAAAACCATCTTGAAGTGATCATGTTCTGAAAAGACATGTGCTATAGCTTTCCTTTAGAACACAGATGGTGGGAGTGCATGATCAAATGGACTGCCACATCCAAAATTTCCTGCCCATGAAGACTAGGGCTTGTTTCCACAGCTGTCTGGACTTGTGCCATCCTCCACCATACAGGTGAACAGCACTAGTGAGTTAATTGTGCCCAAAAGAAGGGAAAGATCACATGACCCCTTACATATACCGGGCTCTGCTGTGTGCCTTTTCTCAATATATATTTGCCATTAGGTGATAGGAATTGGCATGCATCTACTGGTTAAATTTCTGATGGCAAAAGTTCCTTACCACAGTTTGTTTTGTTCACTTTTTGTGGTGCAGAGAGATGTGAGAACATATGAACATAAGAAGAGCCCTGCTGGATCAGACTAATAGTCCATTTCCTTCTTTGGAGGTTTTCAAACAAAGGCTAGATGGCCATCTGACAATGCTGATTCTTTGAACTTAGGCAGATCATGAGAAGGATTGCCTCAGTGCTTAGTTCTTGTGGCCCTTTCTTACACACCCAGGGAAATGCTGATTGCCACTTTGGGGTCAGGAAGCAATTTTTCTCCAGGCCAGTTTGGCTGTGGATCCTGGAGGGGTTTTTTTTATCATCTTCTGGGCATGGAACAGGGGTCACTGGGGGTGTAGAGGGGGAGGAGGTATTTGTGAATGTCCTGAATTATAAAGGGTGTTGACTAGATGACCTTGGATTCTATTATTCTAATCCAGCAGCCTGTCTCACAAAGTGGCCAACAACGTGGCTTAGAGGCTGAGGCCTTCCCCTGATGTTGCCTCCTGGCTCCGGGATTCAGAAGCTTAGTGCTTTGAATATCAAGGTTCCCCTCAGTCACCATGGTTAATAGCCATGGACAGACTTATCCTCTATGAATCTATCCAACCCTCTTTTAAAGCTGTTTATTCCTGTGACCATCACTACATCCTCTGGCAGTGGATTCCACATTTTAATCACTCTCTGTGTAAAGTAGTAATTCCTTTTGTCAGTCCTGAACCTACCGTCCATCAGTTTCGTTGGATGCCCCCGAGTTCTAGTATTTTGGTAGGAGGAGGAGGAGGAGGAGATTGGATTCATACCCCACCCCTTCACTTGGAGTCTCAGAGCGGCTTACCATCTCCTTTCCCTTCCCCTCCCCACAACAGACACCCTGTGAGGTGGGGGTGGGGCTGAGAGAGCTCTGACACAAACTGCTCTTTTTCAAGGACAGCTGTGCCAGAGCTTGTGACTGACCCAAGGTCACATCAGCAGGTGCAAGTGGAGGAGTGGGGAATCATCAGAACATCAGAACATCAGAGACGCCAATGTTGGATCAGGCCAAAGGCCCATCCAGTCCAACACTCTGTGTCACACAGTGGCCAGAAATACCAGTGCCATCAGGAGGTCCAGCAGTGGGGCCAGGACATTAGAAGCCCTCCCACTGTTGACCCCCCCCAAGCACCAAGAAGACAGAGCATCACTTGCCCCAGAGCCCCTAGCTATACCTTGTGGCTAATAGCCACTGATGGACCTCTGCTCCATTCTGCACTCTCCTTTTAATCCATGCTCACTGCAGTGTCCTCCAAGCCATTCTGCACTAAAATCGAATTCAACCTTCTTTTTATCTGTTTCCCCCCCATTCTGCATTACATTACCTCCCTTCAGTGGTCAGCCCAGTTTCAGCCTGCTCTTGCCCCGGGTTATTTGGTTGCTGTTTTCCCCTGGTCTTAAATTGCCTCGTTGAGAAAATCCGGAGTGGCAGGCAAATGCAGAAAGGACTTGGGTCGACGCTTTAATTGAGTTATTCACTACGACCCCAAGATCTTTTTCCCTCTCAGTCTCAGCAAGTTCAGACCCCATTAGCCTATACTTGAAGTGGGGATTTTTTGCTTCCTTGGGATTTTTTGCTTACCAGCATTGAACTTCATTTGCCATGCTGTCACCCACTTACCCAGTTTGTAATGGTCCTCTTGGAGCTCTTCACAGTCACCCTTGGTTTTCGCCATCCTGAATAATTTGGTGTCATCTGCAAACCTGGGCACTACAGTACTCAGCCCTAGTTCCAAATCAGTTTTTTTTAACTTGATGAATAAATTAAATAGTACCGACCTCAATACCGATCCTTGTGGAACCCCACTGTTTCCTTCCGTCCATTGGGAGAACTGTCCATTGATTTGCTTCCTGTCATTTAACCAGTTTTTAATTCATAAGAAAACCCGTCCTCTTATCCCATGTCTGCTAAGTTTACTCAGGAGTCTTTGGTGTGGTAACTTGTCAAAAGCCCTTTGAAAGTCCAGGTATATGACATCTACTGGGTCACTGTTGTCTACAGGACAATGGTCATGGATCTCTATCTTCAAAAAGCAAAGTGCTTTGATTTGGATTGGGGCCATGCAGGGAGGGGATTTAATTCTTAGTCCTCTCCTCAGTTTTGCTACTTGAAATGGGGCTTCCTGTACTGTTATTAGCAATTCAAGGAGAAAAAGGCATCCTATGTATGTGTGTGTGTGTGTATTAGGGTTGCCATTCCTCAGTTGGGGGTAGGGGATCCCCCACTTTTGGGGGCCCTGCCACTGTCCAACT
This sequence comes from Gekko japonicus, assembly GCF_001447785.1. Lineage (NCBI taxonomy): Eukaryota > Metazoa > Chordata > Lepidosauria > Squamata > Gekkonidae > Gekko > Gekko japonicus. The sequence goes on along the minus strand of NW_015176500.1, from coordinate 73,055 downwards.
GGCTGGTGGAAGGAAACTCCCCCCAACAGTGTTGCTGGAAGTTCCCGTGTCACCTGGAAGTGACATGGGCACATTGGTGACTTGGGGGGGGTGACACTCTGGTTTTTGGGCAAAACTCTATAGTTTGAGGCTGATTTACCATAGAGTTTTGCCCAAAAACCAGAGCTTCACCCCCAAGGTCACCGATTTACCTACATCACTTCCAGGCGACGCAGGCATGTCATGCAACATCACTTCTGGTGACGCAGGGACGTTGCACATATCCACATTCTTTGATATGCTAATAAAAGAATGGAGAGCTCTTTGCAATGAGCAAAGCCAGAGGACTGAGCTGAAAGGTTAAATCCCTTCTCCCCTCCCCCCATGGCCCTGATATGGCTAGGGGCTACATGTATGGGCAGTTTGCCTTTTACAGGCAGATGGAGATCTGTGATGTTTGTTGTATCTGTTGATTCTGTTCATTTGAATCAGTGATGTAGACAATCAAGCCATAAGACATGCAAATCAAACCTCCTTTTATTCATGCTCCGAATTTAACTAACATTCAGTTAACTTAAAGCAGGTGATTTAATCATTATGCCAGTGATTAATGCACTCCTTGTGATGTAGACCAGAAGTTCCAAGGGTGTATCAGAAGCCTTGATCAGCCTTATATGAGATACCTGCAGTGCAATCCTAAACACAGTGTCGGGATGCTTTGAAACTCTTTCTATGAAACTGGGGCAGCACAGTCCTTTTGTAAATCATGTGACAAGAATACATTCATTAATGCATACAAAGTGCTTAGAAACATAATGACAGTGATTAGCACAGTAGAAAAGGCCCTGAATTAATACGCTGATTATTCACAAATATAATTTGGGTTTTCACAGGGATGCAAATTTCATTCAATTGTTGTTCGTTTTATTTTGACCCTGTCAAGCTGACTGCTCCCCCCCCCTGTTGGCATATTGTATTATATGTATGCAAGATGACAGCCAATGATGCACACATGTCAGATTAAACTGATCTGGGTGACAGGTAAGACTGTCATGTGACAGGGTCACCAGATGCAAGTTGCACTAGGTTGCATCAGCTAATTAACTATGTCACCATGAGTTGGCAAAATGACTCTGATTGGTGCAAGTACTGTATATATGTAATGTAGTCCAGAGGCAAGTGTTCCACACCAGTGGAAGAGTGTATTGCGAAGCACCTTGTCGGTCAGTTCTATGAACCTGGGATACCGCATGGTGGAATGGACTGTGTAAATAACTGTAAATAAAAGCCACTGTATATAGCTCAGATACAGCATCCTGATATCATTATTATTCAGACGTTCTGCGCATGCCGTCACCCCCCCCCAGCCCTTATCTGAAGGATTTGGCTACACTGTATTGAAAGCAGAATGGAAAAGTTAATTCTCAGTAAAGCCTTGGATTACTAAATCCTTAGGAATAAACCTAATCATACTCTTGCAAGGCAAACTATGTACTATTTTGAAATTGGGGTGATGTTTGAGGGGTTTTCTTTTCCATTCGGAGCTTTCTATTCTAAGATATATTCTAATGTGAGAATAGATTTTGAGAACAGAGGATTAGATGTAAGGGGGGGGGGGTTCCTCTCATGAAGCAAAAGCTGTGTTGAATGCAGTGAATTGTACCTGTGTTGGACACTTGCTTTTTCTTATTTTCATACCTGACAATTCAGAATGGTATCAGGGATCCCTTGGAATTCTGCAGATATGCCTTTGTTTTCATGTTCCCAAAAGTATCATTTGCTAATTTGCTCAAAGGACTTCAGATAAGACCTTTGTCAGCTCAGGGTTCAGATATCAATCAATAAACATTGCCATATGAAATGTGAAAACCTAGTTATTAAAACGTATATGATTGATAAATTACATCTGGAAAAAAGGGTTATTCCTAATAGCTTCCCTCTGGAGGATTTTTTCAGTCTTAACCTAGTCAAGCTGAAGAACAATACCAAGCGTAGTGTACCAAAAAGTACATGCTTTGTAATGGGTGAAATGAGGGCACGAGTATCTCTGTTATTGTTTCACAGATTAAGAAACTGATAGCTGCAATTCAAACCTCATGTGAGCAGCAAGTAAATAATTGGTACTGGCAATATTTATTTATTTAGTTTATAGTCCACCTTCCTTGCTGAGACTCAGTATGGATTGCAAACTGTAAAACAATGCAATCAACTTGCATGAAACATTGCACAAATAAAACAACAGGACTAGGATTGCAAAAATTAGAAGCCATGAAAAAAAAAGTATCAGGCATGATATGTCATGGTATGCACTGTAAGTGACATATCAGATACATGTCACATACAGTGCAAAAAAAATTGAATTACAAATGTGGGAAACAGTGCTGTAAGAACAAGATAATACAATAGTGTAAGAACAAGATAATACAATAGTGGAATAGACTACAGTCCTGTTCCTTTGATAAAAGGGGCCGCCATTCCATACTACAGCCTTAGTCCCTTAGTCCCTTTATAGAAATGCTGTCTGAACCTTTCAGTTTTACACAACTTGTACAATGACAGAAGTGTGGGTTCCACAAGGTGGGAGCCACAACAAAGAAAGCACATGTATGGGCAGCTGTCGGTCTTACCCATTCACAGGGTGGCACCCTCAGCAACAGTTGATTTGGTTACAATTAGGCAACTCTATTGGTTGTGTGCATGCATGCCCAGGTGTGTGTGTGTGTGTTCAGCGGTTTCTGGCTTTCCAAATTACAGGATTAAGAAATGTGCTTGTTTAGACAAGTTCCTTTCACCACACATTCATTTGAGTCTAGCTAGAGTATCTGGACAATTCATGTGTAAAGTCTGGTGGTTACAATATCTCCGGTGTTGTAACCCAAGGCAAAATTTGCAGGCAGCTTTGTTTTAAAAAAGAAAAAAGGAGACATTTTAAACAAACCTGCCACTTTGGTGCCATTTCCAATTTTAAGACTTTATTACAGGCTTTATCCCATTCCCAGTGAAGTTGATGGGAAATAGATTTCATGGGAAGCAGGACCTGGGGTAATTAAAAAACAGGCATTTAAATCTAGTAGTGGAGCTGGAGGGGAAGATGTTTTAGAATGCAGTAAATATACATGGTTCTTATCTGTGTGGAGCTGATGAATGCCAGACTATATTATCCTTCCTGATTTACAGATCTGAGATCAGATCATGACATTTTCTTCTATCAGCATGACTATAGCATGGAAAGCCTAGAGACAGACAATTGTTTTTAAGAGAGTTGAAGGTGTCATGATAGAAACATCATTTCCTCTCGTTTATAGTTAGTACATATTAATGTCTTTCACCTTGTGGCTGTTTCTGGTCAAACAGATATTTCAGGTTTTTGAAACACAGTGACATACATTCACCCAAGCCAATGATGGTATAGATATCTCTATTGTAGAGGAAATGATCCCTCAATCATACTATCTTTAGCCTCTGAAGAAAACCAACAACTATCTATGACCTTAGAGCGTGTATGAGTGCAACACAATAGTACCATACGAACACTGACCTCTACTTGTGTTGATTCAGTATAAAGAAGGGGGAATAATCTCATTATATTAATGTTCCTTCCTTCCTTCCTTCCTTCCTTCCTTCCTTCCTTCCTTCCTTCCTTCCGATATTTTTATTCTGTTTTCCCCAAGTCTGAGATGGGGAGGGTCATGGCTCAATACTAAAGAATTTGTTTTGTGTGCAGAAAGTTTCAGGTTCAGTCCCTGGCATCTACAGTTAAAAGAACCAGTTAGAAGATTATGTGAAAGACCTGGGACCCTGGAAAGCCACTGCTGGTCAGCGTAGAAATAATGCTGACTGTGATAGGTCAATGGTCTGATTCAGTATAAGGCAGCTTCATGTGTCTTCGTGGATCAGAAGAGCCCAAGACACAGAAATAACATTACATGAATAAAAACTTTGTTGGTCTTAAAGGTGCCACTGGACTCAAACTTTGTTCTACTGCTTCTGACCAACACTGCTACCCACCTGGATCTATGAATAAAAGCAGTAAAACTGGAAAAATATAAACAATAGGGATGGGCATGAACCCCAAAAATATGGTTCAGCCCCTGAACCAACCCCCAAACCGAACTGAGCCAAAAGGCCACAAACTGGTGAGTTCCGTTCCCCTTTTCTTCTGGCCATGACGAGCCACGGCCGGGGGGCGGGGGGGGAATCACCCAGGAAGGGTTAAATGACTGACAGTACGAGGAAGCAAAACCAATGGGATTAGTGGCTCGCAGCCATTTAAACCTAACAGCTGATGGGTGGACCCACCCCTCTGTTAGGTTTGAATGGCTGGCAGCCATCTCACCAGTCCATTTTGCTTCCCCCTCCTTGGAAGTGGGGGTGGGGGAAGTAAAATCCACCGGTAAAATGGCTGCCAGCCATTTCAGCCTAACAGCAGGGCAATGGGCCTGTCAGCTGTTTGGCTGAAATGACTAGCAGCCATTTCACTGGTCCATTTCGTTTTCCCCACTTGGAAGCAGGGAAAGTGAACCCCACTGTGAAATGGCTCGCAGCCATTTAAACCTAACAGCTTAGCTGCTGGTCCACATCGCTCAGCTGTTAGGTTTAAATGACCTGAACAGCTGAAAAGGACAAAACATTGGCTTGGGGGCTCTGAACCGGTTCAAGTTTGTGCTGAATTTTGCATTGTGAACTGGTTCGTGTCCATCCCTAATAAACAACAGCATCATAAAACTCCTGTTATGTTCTACCTACCCTTTCCTGCCACTATCAGCCACTAAATGCATCTTACATACCTTCCTGAAGACCATAAGAGAAGCGGACCTTTCCTAGAAAACTTTTCTATAGCTCCAAGGCAACCACAGTGAAGGAACAGTGTCTTGCTATGTCTGAAGGTATGCACTGGCAACACAGGAAGCAGGATCCTTGAAGAACATCTAAGCTGCCAGAAGAGCATAAAAAAGATACACTGAGAAATGTAGTTCCAGCCTGTAGTGGGATGTAAAGATTTAAAACAGAACACTGAAGTGAGTCATAAAGCTAATGGGAAACCATGCCACAGAAAACACTGACCGCTTTTTCAGATACAGCTTGAATGTGTGTCCATCTGTCCTATATATTGGAAGGTGGAGTGATTTCAGATGCTGGATGACAACAGCATGATTGGATTAGGTGTAATATGCAGAGGAGTAGTAAAAAGGTAAAGGTAAAAGTTCCCTTGCTCGAAAGCCAGTTGAGTCCAACTCTAGGGTTGCGGTGCTCATCTCCGTTTCAAAGCCGAAGAGCCAGCACTGTCCGAAGATGTTTCCGTGGTCATGTGGCCGGCATGACTAAACACCAAGGCGCACAGAACGCCGTTACCTTCCCACCAAAGTGGTACCTATTTATCTACTTGGAATTTCTTGCTTTTGAGCTGCTAGGTTGGCAGGAGCTGGAACTAGAGATGGGAGCTCACTCCGTCATGCGGCAACTCAGGTCTCGAACTGCTGAACTACTGACCTTCCAGAGCCTGCAGTTCAGCGTCTTAACCACTTGAGCCACCGCAGCTCCAGAGGAGTAGTAAGCATGGAGAAATCAGAATTGGTAATAAGACAGGAAACCTAGGTCCCTCAGCTTGCTACAAGAAATGCCCAAAGAAACTGACAACAAAACACCATTGGTGGTCACCTACAGCTCCCAACTCAGGTCAGTTCAACACACTATTAATGACCTACAACCTGTGCTGGATAGTGACACTTCCTCACACAGGCACTTGGGGGAGGGAGAATGGACCTTTTCTTGCTTACAAATAGCCTGCTAACCTGAAACAACTTCTCACCTGCAATGATAAATTACTTAACAATAACATGGACTCTGCAACAAATCAATATGCCAACTTTGCTCTCATATGGATTTTAGCAACACCATCACTGAACCCAGCAACATCAGCCATACCATCTCAGGTTCATACTCCTGCTCATCCTCTAATGTGATTTGTGCCATCATGTGTCAGCAAAGAATTAATGGACATAAGTCTGACATTAGAAACCGCAACATTCAAAAATCAGTAGGGGAACGATTTTAACCTCCCAGGACATTCAGTTGCTGATCTAAGGGAGATTAGAGAGACTGCTGAATTGCAATTGATAATGAAGGCCAAGACAATGCATCCACCTGGACTTAATCAAGGCCTAGGTTTCCTGTCTCATTACCAATGCTGATTTCTCCTTGCCTACTACCCCCTGCGTATCACACCTAATTGAATAACACCTGCTTTTGTCATTCACCTGCTATTGTCATTTGTCTGCTAATGACATTTGGCATCTGAAATCACTCCACTTTCCAATATATAGGACAGATGGACTCACATTATAGCTGCATCTGAAGAAATGAGCAGTGACTCATGAAAGCTCATACCTTGCCACAAATGTTGTTAGTCTTCAAAGTGCTACTGGACTCTTGCTCTTTTCTACTGCTATAGGCAGACTAACACAGCTACCTATCCTGATCTATAATTGTAGTTAGCAGCACAAAAGTGGAATACTAGTCCAGTTAAGGAGAAACCTACAGCTGACTAGGGCTGGCTAGAGGCTTGTAGCCCTTTGCTCTATTTATTGTAACATAAATAGAAAATGGAAAATTTTCTGTAATGACTCGTGAGATTGTATTTATGGAATAGGATGGGAGGAATGGTGTGTTACAACAGGTATTACAAGCTTGTACTGGACCCAGAGAAAGAATATTTGGGCCCTGAAGCTGATATGATATAATTAGAAAATTAATCAATCTGGGTAAAGCCTTTAGTTTTTACATGGCCAAAACCTAAATACCTAGCCAATTTTCTCAGTTGTTTACCTCAGGCAGTGAACATTCACTGATTCATCACTTCAAAAGTGTTGTGAAGGAGGTCTCTTACAAACAAGAAACAGGAACAGTGCCTTTAGGAATCAGTTGGAAGTGTTTCTACTGTGAATGTTACAAAACAGAGACTATTGCAATTTACTTTGTTATTGGTTGGTTTCAGAAACTAAGCAGTGAACTACTTTACTTTTTTCTCCTCACACTTGCCTGAAGGGTAAAACAAAAAAAATATTACATAAAGTCTGTGTCATCCTGCTTGTTAGGACCCTAGGTAAACAGTGGGAGACAAAAGATAACACAGCTCTCCTGTGAGTTGTGATGGATGAGTCAGAAGCCTTTGGTCAGCAGGATATGCAAAACAAAAAACACTGAGCCAAATGGAGGGAGGGGGACAGATGAGATGGTGATTAAATTAAATTTGTAAATCGTATTTGAGGACAAAAAGACAGGATACAACTGTGCTTGGGAGAAGAACAAATAGGTGAAAGGTTTTTCCAAAACTGAGAGACAGCTGACAACCACGTTACCCAGGTTTTCTTTTTGGAAGGTTTTCAGCTCAACAGATGCTTCCTACCGAGCATTCAGCATAGAGTTGCCAGCTCTGGGTTGGGAAATACGCAGAGATTTTGGGGCTGGAGCCGGGTGTGTGTAGGGTATAATGCTATAGAGTTCACCCTCCTAAGCAGCCATTTTCTCCAGGGGAACTAAACTGTGGCATCTGGAGATAAATTGTAATAGCAGGGGGATCTTCCGGTGCCACCTGGAGCTTGGCAGCCCTAGTTTCGGCAGAATATATTCTTGGCTGTGGCACCAGTGTGAGAAATAAACATTCATGTATTGATATTCCTAACCAGTCGTCATACACATTTGTGTTCCTTTAGATTTTGAAGGGGGAAGTGATAGAAGGCCCAGTAGCTGTACCACATGAGATTTCATTGGGGGAGAGAAACGGAGCAGAAGAGGACTAGAAGTAGAGGCTTCCCACATAGTACCTCCCCCCCCCCAAAAAAAAATCTCCTCGGCAACAAAAGCACATATCTTATAACGTGTGTATCTTTTTCACAGTGGATATCTGTCACATTCCCAGCATCTGTAGCTGAAAAAGACAGCAATTCATACATACATACATTTTAGTTTCTATGCTGGAAAAATTATTTTCAGATATGAGAACTAGAGCCCATAGAAGACTCTGAGCTATAGTTGGAATAAACATGGAACGTTAAGGCCAAGCTGTTAGTTTCCTAACCATCTCTGAGCTTTGGCCAGGCAACGGCAGGCAGATTTGGGATGGGACAGGTCACAGGCAGGACACAAAACAAACTGCTCAGGTTGTTTTCTTAGGGTTTACAAATCAGTGCTAACAAGCAACACTTTTGATCAGGGGAGCAACAGATTAGTTCAGAAGCTATGGATGGATGTGGAGTTTCAAGAAAGATTTTAAAAATCCTGTTGGAACATGTCTTAGTTAGCTCTACAAGAAGGCACACTGGTGAGCAGAAATGACCCTGCAGTGTACATTGCCCGTGGAAATGTTAAGAAGATCTTTAAGAAAGAAGAGAAAAAGAGAAGAATAAAGAAAAGCTGAAAAAGTTCAAAAAATCTTGGGATTAACCTGTTCCCTTTAACCATCTAATGACTGCATCAGGGGTGGTGCTGTGACTGGGCAGCTAACAGTGCCATCCAAAGCAGAGTTACACCCTTATAAACCCAGTGGGGTGGATCAAAACATCCTCCAAGGAGCCTTCATCCAGCCTAAGGAGCCTTCCTCCAATTTAAGTGACTCTTTTAGCAGAAGAAGAGCCACATAAATTGGAGAATGTTGCCTTAGATTGCAAGAAGACTTCAAACTTGATCCAAATGGAAAGGTGGAGTATAAGTATTTTGATAAATAAAACAAATAAAATTTGCTCAGTGGAGTGGTAAGATAGGGGAAGGATCCTCCCCATTGACTTAAGTATACTTAGAGGGGTATGAGAACAGAAGAAGAGCCCTGCTGGATCAGAACCATGATCTACCTAGTTTAGCATCCTGTCTCACACAGTGGCCAGCCAGTTCCTCTGGAGGGCCAACAACATGGCATTGGGGCTGAGATCTTCCACTGATGTTGCCTCCCGTCTCTGGAATTTACGCATTGACTGCCTCTGAATGTGGAGTTTCCCTTTAGTCACCATGGTTAGCAGCCAAACCTATCCTCCATGAAGCTGTCTAATCTGCTTTTAAAGCTATCTATGCCTGAAGCCATCTCTACATCCTCTAGGAGCAGTTAGTTTCCTAAACATCTCTGAGCTTTGGCCAGGCAACTGGCAGGCAGATTTGGGATGGGACAGGTCACAGGCAGGACATAAAACAAACTGCTCAGGTTGTTTTCTTAGGGTTTACAAATCAGTGCTAACAAGCAACACTTTTGATCAGGGAAGCAACAGATCAGTTCAGAAGCTATGGATGGATGCGGAGTTTCGAGAAAGATTTTTAAAATCCTGTTGGAACATGTCTTAGTTATCTCTACAAGAAGGCACACTGGTGAGCAGAAATTACCCTGCAGTGTACATTGCCTGTGGAAATGTTAAGAAGATCTTTAAGAAAGAAGAGAAAAAGAGAATAAAGAAAAGCTCAAAAAGTTCAGAAAATCTTGGGATTAACCATCTAATGACTGCATCAGGGGTGGTGCTGTGACTGGGCAGCTAACAGTGCCATCTAAAGCAGAGTTACACCCTTATAAACCCAGTGGGGTGGATCAAAACATCCTCCAAGAAGCCTTCATCCAGCCTAAGGAGCCTCCCTCCAATTTAAGTGACTCTTTTAGTCGAAGAAGAGCCACATAAATTGGAGAATGTTGCCTTAGATTGCAAGAAGACTTCAAACTTGATCCAAATGGAAAGGTGGAGTATAAGTATTTTGATAAATAAAACAAATAAAATTTGCTCAGTGGAGTGGTAAGATAGGGGAAGGATCCTCCCCATTTAGGGAAGGTGCTCCAACCTCCTAATCATCTTGATTGCCCTCCTCTGCACTTTTCCCAACTCTGCAGTGTCCTTTTGGAGATCCAGGGACTAGAACTGTACACAGTGTTCCAAATGAGGCTGCACCATAGATCTATACAGGGGCATTATAATATTGGATGTTTTATTTTCAATGCCTTTTCTAATAATCCTCAACATAGAGTTTGCCTTTTTCACTGCTGCAGCACACTGGGTTGACACTTTCATTGAGCTATCTGCTATGATCCCAAAAGGCAAGATCCCCAAGATCTTTTCCCCTCTCAGTATGCAGTCAGACATGCATTTTAATCTGCTGTTGCCCCACCTCTACTTGATCCAGAGTATTTTGGAACAGAGAATACTGATCAGACTCACCCCTTTAATCACTCTTCAAAGCACTTTTATCCCATTCTTGAGCGATCAGATGCATATCAGACCCAGCAACCAAGGAGTGTTGCTGTCGGCCATTTTTTAAAATAGTTTTTCCCTTGAGCATGCCCACAAGCGCTGTTATGCCTCCTGGGATATGTAGTTCATGGGGCCATCAGTCATTTTTTTAAAAGTTTGTCCTGTGGGCATGCGCACAAATGCTGATCAGCCTGCTGGAACATGTAGTCTCCATCTCTAAACTTTTCAATTTACCCCTTCCCCAAAGCACAGGAAAAAGCTGAAGTACAGGGGCATTTTTATTTGAAAGTTTTTATAAAGAAAGCAAAGTTCAAAGCAGCCCCTGTGGGAGTGGGGGAGAGGGAGAGAGGTGCGAATGTGCAGTTCTGCTCACTTCACTAACTAGTAAAAAAATGGCGGCTGAAAAACAAGAGATCAGTCAGACCTGCCTGACAGCTTGGTTGCGCAACAGAGTGATCAGACAACAGGAAATTCGGTTTGAAACCAGCTCACCCCAAAAGGACCAGACTTTAACAGGTATCATATAAACACACAGTAAAGGGGGGGGGGGTGACAGAGATCAGTTCCCTCAGAGGAAATGGCTGCTATGAAGGGTGGATTTTAGCAGTTGTTGGCAACGTGTGCTGCTCCGCCACAGAAGCAGAGTTAAAAGACACCGGGGAAAGTCTGGCTCTAACAGGTTCAGATGGGCCACAGATGGACTTTCACCAGTCTGATTGCGTAAGCATGCTCTCATGCTGTCGGGATGGTCTGATCATGCCATCCCAACTTGGTGCCATTTCCCCTCCCCTTCACAGTATGCGCATCATCGCATACTCCATAGGGGGCCCTCAGTATGGAGGTGTGATTCCTCATGTGCACGGGATACAAATGGCCAACCCCCCCCTGATTCAGCCGAAGTTGTGCCGCAGTTGTGTCTGATCACACAGTGACAGGCTGCACCCGCAGCTAAAAAGGGAGGTGTGATCTCGCAGTTGTGTGTCAAATTCCTCCAAAGGAAATAGCCTTGCTTCCGCTCCGCTTCAACTGGTGCGTGTGACTGCAGTCTCACAGGTATCAAATAAACACAAAGTAAAGGGGGGGGGACAAGACACAGATCACTGGGGCATGACAGGCAGATGTTCATGTCTGATTGTGCATTTTAAATCCATGCGGGAACAGCAATGGCAACGGATTAAACTGCACATCTGATCACAGCCGCAGTCTCAGCAAGTTCAGACCCCATTAGCCTATACTTGGGATTTTTTGTTCCAGTGCGCATCACCTTACACTTACCAACATTGAACTTCATTTGCCCACTCTCTCAGTTTGTGGATAATTTTGTGTAGGCTGCTAACGTGGCCACTACACTGCTCACCTCTGGTTCCAGATCATTTATGAACAGATTAAATAGTACTGGACCCAATACTGATTCTTGTGGGACCCCAGTACTTACTTTCCTCTATTGTGAGAACTGTCCATGCGCATCACCTTACACTTACCAACATTGAACTTCATTTGCCCACTCTCTCAGTTTGTGGATAATTTTGTGTAGGCTGCTAACGTGGCCACTACACTGCTCACCTCTGGTTCCAGATCATTTATGAACAGATTAAATAGTACTGGACCCAATACTGATTCTTGTGGGACCCCAGTACTTACTTCCCTCTATTGTGAGAACTGTCCATTTATTCTTGCTTTTTGTTTCCTGTCATTTAATCAATTTTTAATCCATAAGAGAACTTGTCCTCTCATCCCATGACTGCTAAATTTACTCAGGAGTCTTTGGTGAAGTATCTTGTCAAAAGCCTTTTGTAAGTCCCAGTATATAATGTCTCCCAGGTCACTGTTATCTACATGCTTGTTCACTTTCTGACGGAACTCCAAAAGGTTGGTGAGATAGGACTTCAATTTGCAGAAACCATGCTAATTTTCCCTCAGCAGGCTTTGTTTCTCTATGTGTCTAATAATTCTATCTTTGATTACAATTTCTAATAATTTGAATGGGCAAATGTTAGGCTGACTGTCCTGTAATTTTCTGGTTCCCCTCTGGACCACCTTTTAAAAATTTGGTGTAACATTTCTACTTTCTAGTCTGTTGGTACAGCAACTGAGTGATAGTTACATATACAGATTAGTTGATCAACAATCTCATATTTGAGTTTCCTAAGAATTCTCAGGTGTATGCCATCAGGACCAAGAGACCTATTGGTTTCCCCAGTAGGTCTAGAACTTCATCTCTTGCAGCCTCAGTTTGGCTCAGTTCTTCAGACTTCCTTCCTGAAAATAGTGGCTGTGGCATGGATACATGCCTATACTTGCCACAGTGAACACAGATGCAAAAAAATATATGAGTTTTTCTGCCATCTCCCCATCTTCCTTTAGTAATCCTTTAATTCCTTGGTCATCTAAAAGCCCAACTGCTTCTCTACCTGGTTTTCTGCTCTGGATATATTTAAGGAGATTTTCATTGTTTTTCTTGGTGCTTTTAGCAATCCACTCCTCAAATTTTCTTTTTGTATGCCTGTTTATTAATTTCTCATCTCCTCCATTTGTGTAAAAATTTCATATTAATTTGCCCTGACCTGGATAGCTCAGTCTAGCATGGTCTTGTCAGATCTTAGAAACTAAACTGGGTTATCCCTGGTCAGTATTTGTATGGGAGACCGCCAAGAAATACCAGGGTTGTGATGAAGAGGCAAGCAATGACAAAGCACCTCTGAACATCTTTTGCCTTGAAAACCCCACCAGGAGTCACCATAAGTCAGCTGTGAAATATTCTGGGTTCGAAGTCGTAGTTAGTGAAATCAGCTCATGGTTTATTATAAGGCACGGACACAGGACAAACTAGCAGGGCCGGAGTCCTGCTTTTATCCCCAAAACACACACCACACACACACACAACCCATGATAGGCTATTTACAGTGTACCAACACCCATAGGTCTAGTCCAGGATCCGGGCTGGCCGATTGGTCTGTTCCAGGATCCTAGCCGGCTTTTGTCTTTTAAGTGAAACTTTGCTATTTCGCATGACCGCGTGCGAATCTGAACGCAAGTGCAGTCCACGGTTGATAAACAACACCTTGCCAGAAACAATGTATGGGATATACCAGAGGAGCAGTCAAGTGACTGTATATTTAGGATTGCCTAGTTCAGTGGTGGCGAACCTATGGCACTGGTGCCAGAGGTGGCACTCAGAGCCCTCTCTGTGGGCACGCGTGCCATCGCCCCAGCCAGTCCCAGACCATCATTAAAGTGTCGAATTCTCTGCCAAATAATTTTAAGTAAATGAAAGCATTTGGGATTGCTTTCCTTACTTTGTTTGGATCATCTTAAGTTAATGTATGAGTGTTTTTTTCTAAAGTAAAACCTCAGTATTCAGGTTAAATTGCTGTGTTGGCATTTTGCGATAAATAAGTGGGTTTTGGGTCGCAGTTTGGGCACTCGGTCTCTAAAAGGTTTGCCATCACTGGCCTAGTTCCTCAGTGAGCATCTCCCCCCACCACGCAGCTGGGCAGTAGGGGGAAAAGAACAAAATGGGGGGAGGTAATTGCCTGATTTAACAATGTCACTTCTGGTGCAACTGAAAGTGATGTCATCAGCATTTAGTGAAAATGCTATGGCTAAACTCCAAGACTGTTTCCAGATTTTTGTAGACCCTATAGTCCTCCCAAGCATGCAGGGAGAAATGCTGTGTGCAGACAGCAGACTGTGAGCAGAAAGCTGGGGAGAGGAGAGGTAGAGGGGAGCTGGGAAGGAGGTGACCTGTCCCCCACCTTCAGCTGATTCCTCCAGACTCCCTCCTTCACTAGCAAGAAGCTACCACTGTGAGTGGCCTCTCCACCAGTTCTCATTGGTTGGCTAGTGACCATCTAAGCCCCCCGTTATACTGGCTCTGTTAAACTCTATGATTAAACCATATGGTGCCACTTCTGGTCACACTGGAGGTGACGTCAGCACATCACCAGCAATGTCATTACATTTCTGGCATGACCCTTCCCCCCGCCATGAGTCTCCTGCAGTCTCATGCTGGCAACTCCATATATGTTTTACTTTTGGCATTTGTGCTGGGAAGCTGTTTAAGGAGCGAAACAGATACTCCTGTGTTTATTTGTGCATTATACATTACAAAATGTTTCTGACAGGTACTAATAGCTATGACAGGAAATGTAACATGGGAAATGACTCACTCATGGATGATATGACAGAAACATCATGTCTTTTGACTAGGGTTGCCAAGTCGTACCTTCATCTGGAGCGGGGGACTCCCGGAGCGCACGTGCGTGCCACATCCACGTCACCCAGAAGTGACGTGACCACGCCGGGCACGCTGGGGGCAGGGCCACGACCATCTGAGGGAAAAACATAGAGTTTTCCCTCGGATGACCGTGGCCCCACCCCGAGCATGCCCGGCATGGTCGCGTCATTTCCAGATGACGTGTACGTCGCGTACTTTGGGGGTGGGGTTCCCCCTGGGGCCTGATCTACTGGCAGCGGGAATGGGCCTCTGGGGCGGGGGTTTCCCCGCCTCCCGGGGGGACTTGGCAAGCCTACATTTGACCCTGTGCGGGTGCAACTGTTAGGGGCACCTCACCCTCTACACAAGCACTGGTGCAGCAAGTTGTAGGCCTAATCAGGAAGATAAATTGGTAAATTGCAGACTGCAAGGTCCCTGATGGATTTAACAGAATCAGATCTCAGTCTTTGTTATGTTAAAAAAGCTCTACTTCCCTATGTATTGTTTGTTGCCGTTCAGAAGATTTTCTCTTCAAGCATATTTGGAGGCATGCATTGGGAAAGTAAATACAAGAAATAGCAGCTCTAAATCTCTAAAAAATTGGAAGCAATTTTATTCAGATTCTGGCATATTTATTGTATACATTACAATGGAACAGTCTGTTACCCCTCTAATATTTGTGTGTGTTGGTTTAGTCTCATGGGGTGGAGTCCCTGCTAGTTAGTTTTGTTAGTTAGTTAGAATTATAGACTACATAATCTCCCTTGTCCTGAAACCAGTTTCTTACATCCCTGTATCTTCTTTCTAATAGCCAGTTTGGTGTAGTGGTTAAGTGCGCGGACTCTAATATGGGAGAACCGGGTTTGATTCCCCACTCCTCCACTTGCACCTGCTGATGTGACCTTGGGTAAGCCATAGCTCTGTCAGAGCTGTCCTTGAAAAAGAGCAGTTTCTGTCAGAGCTCTCTCAGCCCTGCCTACCTCACAAGGTGTCTGTTGTGGGGAGGGGAAGGGAAAGGCGTTTGTAAGCCGCTCTGAGACTTCTTTGGGTAGTGAAGGGCGAGGTATAAATCCAGTCTCTTCTTCTTCTTATCTTAGATGGATGTTGTTTTGAAAATACCCATCTCTGTGGTGTTGCAGGAATCTCAGTGAGTACCCGATCCCTGATTTGCAAGCAAAAGGAAATGATACACAGATTATCAGGCTTGGTTTTTAAATTGTAATTAATCTTGCAAAAACAATATTTGTAAAATTTTAATTTCAACCAGTTTTAAGGTGCTGGTTGCAACAGTTTTGGTGGCCGCGTGTGGCAGAAACATTTTATTGGCATTTGGGTATGCTGGATCGCTTTTGCTGTACTTCACAAACCTCTGAATGAAAGGCTGCGCTGTAGTCTGGTTTCTGTAAGTGTGAAAGGCATTGGTTTAATTACTTGTAACTAGAGAAAGAAAGGACACAGAGAATTCCATCAGTCATAGAAGCAGGACCTTGTTCTGCAGCACCTTGCTTCCTAGGATTTCAAATTGCTAGAAAACCGCTGTGATGGTTTTACCTGCAGGTTTCAACATCTTGCACTCCACTGCTTAGACAGAGTTGCACAGCTTGTACACAACCTGCCTAAAAAGGCTGCTGGCCGTGCATTATTGTTGCATATTGCCCCCATGTTTTGTATTACCAGTCAGACAGCACAATTTATTTTTATTTATTTTAGTGACTTTATGTGTAGTCTTACTCCTAGAAGTGTGCAAACAAAATGCAATAATACTAGCTAAGAACAACACAAAAACTAATGACAGTAAAACCTCAGACAAGCCAATAGCTTAATGCAGTGTCTTCTGGTTACAGAGAATTCTGCCATCTTCCGCCAGCAGAGGGCAACTTTGTTGTTTTGTTTAGTGTTCTGTCAGTGCGCCCTCCTTCCTGCCCAGTGTTTTAATTATTGTTTTTATGTGTTTTGTGTGTATTTTAGCCCTGGTTTTGATTGTTTTAATGATGTGTTTTTATTGGTTTTAAATATGTAATTTTATTATCTATGTTTTAATTTGTGAGCTGTCTTAGTGGCCCTTATGAGGGAAGAAAGGCAGGCTATACATTTTTATAAAATAATAACATAAATCAATAAATAACCAAGTTAGCCTCATATGTTTTATGTTCTTTTTTTAGTCTGTAATACCTGGTAGAGTTATGATATAGTTTTCCAGTGCTTTGTGCTCTAGTGAATTAAGAGTGAATTTTAGTGAATAAAGATCTTCTCCTTTTTAAATATCTCAGTCTGTGGTCAAAAATATCACCTAAGCACTTGACTGCTCATTCCATCCATACACCAGAAACTCCTGACTGAGCTGATGATGGTTAGCTGGCCGGGGGTGTGGGGAGGAGGTGTGGGAAGACAGAACACAGAAACACCCAAATGCACACCATTAGGGTTGCCAGCTCTGGGTTGGGAAATACCTGGAGATTTTGGGGAGAGTGGGGTTTGGGGAGGCGAGGGACCTTAGCAAGGTACAATGTCATAGAGTCCACCCTCCAAAGCAGCCATTTTCTCCAGGGGAACTGATTTGTAGCATCTGGAGATCAATTGTAATACTGGGAGATTGCCAGGCCCCACTTGGAAGTTGGCAACCTACACACTGCCCCTTTCCATGACTCGACCTGTGGGTAGACGCGACCTGTGGGTAGAAAAAGGAAGGCTACAGCTTGAGTGGGGGCACACTACCCTGTGGAACAGGAGGGAGGAGGCAAATGTGACTAGTGCTATCTCACCTGCATGTAGATTCCCTCCCACATCTCAGGCAAAGACAACAAGAAGGAAGGGGAAGAGGAGTTTGATGGAAAGCTGAAAAAAGAGTTGTGTATCATAAGCACACTGGTGACTCTTAATTCTAGACATCTAGATGACTTCCCAATAGTTTCATATAAATCTTAAAGAATGTGGAATATAAGATGGAACCCTGAAGTACCAAAGGCATGACAGATTTTGATGTTAAATTTGGACATGGAGGCTGAGTTCCCAGCAAATGGGCTGTGGAACAATCTTGAGTTAGGGTTCCTCTATGTCATTTTACCCAGTTTTCTGAACATGTGAATATACCCTTAAATAATGCTTATCCTAATGCTATTTTCCTCTGATTTGCACCTCTGTGTTGGGGGAAGAGTCATGACATGTTTTTTATTACCTCTTAAGTGAATGTCCTTAAGAACTAGGGAATAAATTTCTCCCACTTATCAGTAGCAGCCATTTTTCACAACCATGGATAACAACTGTATTATTTCAAGGATAATCAGTTTTAAAATATTTATTTAAAGCTCAT
Source organism: Gekko japonicus (assembly GCF_001447785.1). Taxonomy (NCBI): domain Eukaryota; kingdom Metazoa; phylum Chordata; class Lepidosauria; order Squamata; family Gekkonidae; genus Gekko; species Gekko japonicus. The sequence goes on along the minus strand of NW_015176500.1, from coordinate 55,333 downwards.
GGCCATTGCATACATCGTGCCTCTTTAGATAAGAACAGAGACAGTAAAGTCTGCCTTCTGGCTAATATTTCACACAGGTAAAGCATCTCAGAGTTGCCTAAAATTTTCTTATACTTTCAACAGGATCCACATTAATGTGCATTTGGCTGGCTACAGTTCAATAACTGTGCTAATCCTTTTACTTCTTTGCTAAGAATGAAGCTTAACTCCTGAAGGAGGCTTAATTTCCCTTCTAAATTCTTTGGTATAAAGCCCTAGAACAGTATTCCCAGATACTAGTCTCCTAAGAGGCATAACCAAAGAATACAAGTGATTTGCAATACTCCTCTATTGTAGGAGGATCATATTGATGTTGGTATACTGTGTGTATACAGTGCTCACTTTATAATCCACCATGGCTGCACAGTTTGTGACCCATCAGGCTGACTACAACTCACCAGCCAGGGTTGCTGACCAAATAAGGACTTAATAAATCTCTTGTTTATCACGTAATGTAGTCATTACTGGGGTGGGGGGTGGGGGAGAGGATCAGCTGATCGGAACTCTTGGCTGAGCCCTTTGGCTTCAGCTGCCCATTTTCACACTTCATAACTCTATTAAAGGGATGGCTCATTTTTCACCAGGCAACCCAAAGACTATCTCAGATATCTCAGCTGGGTCAGGAGGGAGTGACATTGCAAGATTAAAATGGTTTTGTTTCCTGAGACAATTAAGCTGGAATGGCCATGCATCTAGCTGTAACATGCCATTGTGACTAGTGCATAGATGATGATTGTATGTTGTGCAGCCTTATCTCGATATGTCCCCCCTGGGCAGGTAGTGGTTAGTATACTGGAGGAAATGAGACGAAACATTGTTCCTGCAATTAATATAATGGCATACTCATTTGGAGGGTACTGCTAATTAAAACAGGTAGTATTTGTCTATCATGTGCGCTCTGGAAATGGCTTTTAGGGGACTAATAGCAAAATCTGCCCAACAGTGTTAGTGGTGGTTGAGGCAAGCCACTGTAACATAATATTATCTTTGTGGCGAACTCCTGTGGCTGTGCCTCTCTCATTGTAATTTATAACATAGGCATTGTGCTTATTCCTTCACCTCAGATAATATTGAATAGCTTTTATGCAATTTAAATGTAATATGGTATCTGTGGTTTAAGAAAAATACTTCCCTTATCTGACAGCTCCATGCTCCACCATGTCTTCAGATGATGACATGGTGCAGTGATCACACATATTACAGCATAAAAATATGTGAATAAGAATTGCCATAATATTCCTGCAAAGAGGGGCTTCTCCAGTTAACAGAGAGCCAAAATGTGAAGTGCCTCACAAAAATGCTCTCTGAGGGTTTAGGGTAATTGTGAAAGCAGAATGGTTGCTAGTTTCCTCATGCTGCTCCCACTTGGATGTTTGGACTAGCAATGATCAGCATGGGGTCTGTGGTGGAACGGACCTGCGTCAGCTGGCAGGCCCCGCTCTGCCTACCCCTCCTTTGCCTGTCCTGGCACCTGAAGGGGCAGTTTTTCTCCACTGCCTCTGGGTATTGCTGCCATTAAGGTCCCTGTCTTGGGCTCTGGTTAGACGGGACAGCCTCCTAACCTCCCTCTGGTGTCACTAGGATCCCACCTCAGGGCTTCCTGGCAATCTTTGGGGCTCCCCTGGAGAGTTGGCAACTGACCATTTGCCCCTGTTCTATTCCTCAGGGAGTCCCCAGCCCACCCCTTGTGTGTCCAACTGGCTGGGGGAACTATGTGGTACAGAGGGACTTCTCACCGTCAACATTAAAAGGATTTATTGGAAAACTCAACTATTTACAGGCATATTAACAGTGAACTGAAGAATCAAAATAAAGGTGACAAAACCGCTCCATCTCTCCCCTCTCTACACTCATATCCTGTCTAGATGGTCTGCAGGGCAGGCACATTACTTCATGTCATTGGAGAAGGTTAGATCTGCATGTCTCCCAGCATGGCCTCCGCCTCCTGCACACTCCATCCAAAAGTCTCACTGGCTCCAGACTTCTGACTGCCAACTGAACTGGCTTTCTGCCCAAAACGTCACAATATAAAAGAACAGATTCCAACCCAGGAAGTGGCTCTTCCTTCTGCAGCATTCTGGGGCAGATCTCCTCACCACCATGATGGACTTCCTTTCCTCTCTAGGGAGCTGCCCTCAGACTACTGGTTGGAGACAGGAGGAGAGGGGGGAATGAGGAGGAGACTAGGCCAAGGCCTACCCCAAGTTTGATGGCCTCAAGTAGGGAATTTCTAGAACGTAAATACACATGCAATATTCCTTGGTTAGAATATCACCAACTTCATTCGGTATATTGTTCGGATTATTACAGTACAGGCTTAAACCGCCCCCTTACAACTTTTGAAAGGCATCTGAAATCTACTCAACTACAACTTAAAAGTACCATCTCATCTATTTTTAAAATTTTGGTGGACTTAAGTCCGATTCAAATATTGCAATATCAAAAGAGTTGGCAAACAGATTGCAATAATTCCATCACTGAAAATGAATGGAAACGGATTTGGACTTCACCATCTTTGACATCTAGATCCATCCCTATAAAATTACAAGCATTTAAATTAATGATGAGATGGTATAATACTCCAAGTAAAATACACCATATTTCCCCCTCCTATCCAGATCTGTGTTGGAGGAAATGTGGTGATCGTGGATCCTTTCTACACTGTTGGTGGGATTGCCCTATTGTCAAGTAGTTTTGGAAGAAAATACTTAAGTATATAAAAGAAATAACGGGTAATGAGACTGAAGAAAATCCAAAGCAAATTTTACTCGATTTATGGACAGACACTGTGGTTCCCAAATTGCGGCAAGACCTAACACCCTAAGTGTCCACGTCTTTTGTGGATGGAAAGTCTGTGATCACATTGTGGTGTCCAACAATGTGCTCAATTTTCATGTTGTATTCCTGGATCCCAGGACCATTTCTGCAACGTAGAGTTAGTGTTTTTCATGGTCTGCAACCATTGCAAAGAGGAGTGGTCAGTCAGGAGGGTGAACTCTAGTCCCCACAAATAAGGCCGAAGTTTGTCCAAAGCCCATACAACTGCCAAACATTCCTTCTGCACTGAGGACTCTTGGGGGATGAGCTTCCTACTCAGGTAGGCTACAGGATGTTTGGTCCCTTCCCAGTCCTGCATCAGAACAGCTCCAGTCCCATTGTCTGAGGCATCTGTGACAACAAAGAACCTCTTGTCAAAGTCAGGAGCTCTGAGTACCGGCATAGAAACCAGAGCTGCCTTCAGCCGCTCAAAAGCCTCCTGACAACTAGGAGTCGAAGCCACTTTGTCTGGTAAATGTTTCCTGGTGAGAGAGGACAGTGGGTCTGCAATAGTTCCAAAATTTGGGACAAACAGTCTGTAGTAGTTAGCCAGTCCTAAGAAGGCTCTGACCTGCCTTTTAGTCTTTGGGGCCTCCCACTTTTGGATAGCCTCCACTTTGTCCCACATTGGAGTGATTCTCCCACGCCCCACCTTATGACATGTTGGACAAGACTTGCAGTAGTCCCTCCCATCCTGAGCCAGCTTTGGCAAGTAGAAGTTTAACAACAGTCTCCATCTGGTCTTGTTAACCCCTAAGTGCCCTGCACCAGGTATGTCATACACCAACCGTAAGAGCTTTAGCCTGTATTTCCTGGGAGCCACAAGCTGTTGAACCATTTCCCAAAACTCTTGTCTATCAGATGACAACCAGAGCCTATGTAACTGACCCTGCCTCCATACCACTTGCTCAGTATGAGCTTCTGAGAACTCCACTTCATGGTCCTTTGCCACATTGCACAGTGCTTCCAGACTAGGGTCACTTTGAACCTCTGACAAGAACGTTTCTGGTTCCCCCAGACTTTCTGCCATCTGTTCCTCCAACCCACCCCTAGCCCCACTGTTTCCAGGACCTTCTGCAAAGTTTTGGTTTGTGTTCTCTGTTCCCTTAGTTGGTTTTACAGCATTACTCAACTGAACCCCTTCCTGCCTGGAAGGTTCCACAGCTTCCAGTTGCTCTGGGTGAAATAGCACCCTTCTTCCCCTTGGGAATGCCCTCCCTCAGGGCTTGAGATGGGTTGGTTCTCCCCTTCCTGGGTGACCACTCTCTCTTCGTTCTCAGTAACCTGGGCTACTTCCCCCTCCCTGGTTGATGGTGAGTTGGCTTCCTTGAAGTTGCCTTCCTCCTCCCACCTCTCTCTGAGGGTTTGGCTGTGTGTTACTGCATTAATAGTGAACCAGCCAGCCAACAGATCCCAGCCTAATAACACTGGAGCTGCCTGTTCCTTCATTACCCCCACCTCTGTGAGACCTGCTGACCCTCACCATTCCACTGGTATTCGGGCCACAGGAATCGTGGCAGGTGGTCCCAGAACCCCCTGGATTCTGAATGCCATATCTGGGACAATATCAGTTTCCAACACCAGATCTGCCCTCACTAAGGTTACTGAGGAGCCAGTGTCAGCATGTCCCAAAACCAACTGGCCTTTTAACCTTACCGGTTCCACAAAATCACTCCAGGTTTCTGCTGGCTCCATTCTGGTGAAGAGGCACTCATGGCTTACCACCGCAACGTGCTCCTCCTTCTCCTTTGGAGTAACTGGTGCTCTTGGAGTGGGTTTGGAGGTCTCGGCTTGCAGCTTTGGGCAGGCTGACTTTATGTGGCCAGCCTCCCCACAGCTGTAACACCTTCGAACCTGGGGCCGATTCCAGTTAGTTGAATCAGGGGACTTCCTACCCTCTGCCTGGGCAGGTCCCCCTTCCCTTTTTGAGGGAGCTTGTACTTTCCCACGCCTCTGGGAACCTTTCCCTTCCCTTCCCAAATGGGAATTCCTCCAATCCAACCCCTCTCTGTTCAGCACCAGCTCATCCACCAGTTCTGAGGCCTCTGCAACATTTTTTGGTTTCTTATCTTTTACCAGGCATTTCAACTCTTTGGGGAGTTTAAAGTAGAATTGGTCTAGGACCAACAACTGGAACAAAGCCTCATAATCCTGGGCTTTTGCATCCTCTACCCTTCTCCTCCCCAACTCATTCAGCTTTACCCC
>NW_015176500.1:29255-49135 GCF_001447785.1 Gekko japonicus | reverse complement strand
ACTGGCCAGCCAACAGATCCCGGCCTAATAACACTGGAACTGCCTGTTCCTTCATCACCCCCACCTCTGTGAGACCAGCTGACCCTCGCCATTCTACTGGTATCCGGGCCACAGGAATCGTGGCAGGTGGTCCCAGAACCCCCTGGATTCTGAATGCCATATCAGGGACAATATCAGTTTCCGATTGCCTGTTCCTTCATTACCCCCACCTCTGTGAGACCAGCTGACCCTCGCCATTCTACTGGTATCCGGGCCACAGGAATCGTGGCAGGTGGTCCCAGAACCCCCTGGATTCTGAATGCCATATCAGGGACAATATCAGTTTCCGACACCAAATCTGCTCTCACTAAGGTTACTGAGGAGCCAGTGTCAGCATGTCCCAAAACCAACCGGCCTTTTAACCTTACCGGTTCTACAAAATCATTCCAGGCTTCTGCTGGCTCCATTCTGGTGAAGAGGCACTCATGGCTTACCACCGCAACGTGCTCCTCCTTCTCCTTTGGAGTAACTGGTGCTCTTGGAGTGGGTTTGGAGGTCTCAGCTTGCAGCTTTGGGCAGGCTGACTTTATGTGCCCAGCCTCCCCACAGCTGTAACACCTTTGAACCTGGAGCCAATTCCAATTAGTTGAACCAAGGGACTTCCTACCCTCTGCCCGGGCAGGTGCCCCTTCCCTTTTTGAGGGAGCTTGTACTTTCCCATGCCTCTGGGAACCTTTCCCTTCCCTTCCAAATTGGGAATTCCTCCAATCCAACCCCTCCCTGTTCAGCACCAGCTCATCTGCCAGTTCTGAGGCCTCTGCAACATTTTTTGGTTTCTTATCTTTTACCAGGCATTTCAACTCTTTGGGGAGTTTAAAGTAGAATTGGTCTAGGACCAACAACTGGAACAAAGCCTCATAATCCTGGGCTTTTGCATCCTCTACCCATCTCCTCCCCAACTCATTCAGCTTTACCCCAGATTCAAAATATGATTTACATAGCTGTGGGGCCAAGCCCCGAAACTGCTTCCGAAAGTGGTCTGCCCCTAGTTTAAATCTTTTAAAAACAGTGGCTTTAAAGGCTGCAAAAGTTATCCCCCCATCCTCCATAGGCATGCTGTGATAAATGGATGTGAGTTCCCCAGTCAGGGTGCTACAGAGATAAGCCATATAGTCTTCCTCTGCAACTCCCCACTGCTTGGTTGCCTTCTCAAAGTTGGAAAGGTCTATACGCGCCCCTTGCCCAGATTGTCTGGAGGCATGGGTTGGGTTGTCACCAATATGCAGATGACACCCAGCTCTGTCTGCTGGTGGGCGGCCAGTCTGATTCTACACTGGATTCTTGCCAGCTTAGCTGCCTCCTCACTAGGCTCATGTGGTGTTGGCGGTTCTGGCTCCTCTTCTGTCTGCTGGCTACCTGCCTGGTTCAGACAGTGGCTCCCACTCCCTCCTCCTCTGGCCATCACCCCCCCCCCAGGAATGCTCCTTTGTGTTATCAGCACAAGTGCAGCACCTTTGGTTTGTTTGGAGGGGTGGTAGTTTAAAATCTTCACTCATTTTTTTTTTAACTCACAGTTTTCTGCAAATCAGGAATAAGGAAGTAACTCCTGTTGAATGGATACTTATGGCTGAGTAAACATGTTTAGGACCAGGCAGTTTGTCTTATTAATTAAAAATTGTTGTTAAAAAGAGTGTAAACATGCTCTGGGCTTCATCCTCACAGCAATGATTCTCCATGGAGTTCTCCTTGCCACTGTGAATGCCTCTGCATTCAGAGTATCCAGCATATCTAGAATAGTCTGAGTTCCCCATTGCTGCCATCCACCACTGGTGGGCTTTTTCAGGCTTGTTAAAAATGGTAATTGCTATATCGCTATAACAATATAGCAATTACCATTTTTAAAGCATGAAAAAGCCCCCCCCTAGTGGTGCAGCAAGGGAATATGGTAGTCATGGGGGCTGACACACGGAAAATAATGCTGAGGTGGGCCAAACTTTCAGAAATGCATGCCTTCTCAACTACATGACACAAAATGGGCTAGGAGCAGGGGTCATTTCCTGCGGGAGCGCACAGGAGCAGAGCTCCAGCAGTAAGGAGCCCAGGGGGTGGGCACATGCAACAAGCCTCACCTCCTGCTCCCAGCAGCCCTCAGTCAGGCCACGAGGAGTAAGAAGCAGCCAGGTAAGTTGCAGAGCCCCCCCTGGCCTGCCTTCAGGTACAAGCTCTCCCTCTTCTGTGAGGGCAGATCTCCACGTTCCCCCCTTCCCGATAGTTAGCAATCCAAAATAGTCCAGTGGAGCCTGAGCGGTGGGCATTGCATTCTGGTAATGTCAGGGAATGTGGCATATGCAAATAAGTTATGCTAATAAGTTATGCTAATGAGCTCCTGCACCTCTTTTTCTACGAAATGACCCCTGGCTAGGAGTGTGATCTTTTATGGAAAGATTGGAGCAAAGCAGGAAAAACCATGAAAGTGAATTATTAGAGGTGATGTCATGTGGAAACTCCCCAAAACAGAGCTCCAGTTCTGAAGCAAAAGTAGAACAATCTGTCCAAGAAGCAGTCTTGGTGTCATGGGGTTGAATTTAAAGATTGCTTCCCATCAACTGAAGGGTGAGATTTTTGTGGATTTCCCTTTCTACTTCAGGTCCTCACTTTTATCCCATGGTATTCCTGAGAGTTCCCTCAGGGCATTAGAGAGATCACCTGATCAAGCAGCATTTTGGGGGACTCCGTGAAGGAGGACAGAAGTAGGAAGATTCTTCTTCACAAGTAGAAGTGCTTCCCATGGGCACAAAATCACCTTTGGATCCAAACCATGATCTAGATTTAAAATAGCTCTTGATTTGGTTGCTGTGTGAGCTCATACAAATGGCCAAAAGTATCCATGACATCAGGGTCCTGATGTTATTATGGAATTGATTAAATGCAATGTCTGCACAGGCCAGTGCCATGAAAACAGAAAATCAAAGGTATTCAATTAAAAAAAGGAAGTCTGTGCAGTGAAAATAAATCACATGGAATTCAAGGAGGACAGGATGATATGTTCTGTGTAGTTCACCATCGTGTTTTCTGTGCAGTCCCACATGGGACTGCCTGGAGGCAGGCATGTCATGGAAGAACATTTCCAGAGCTTTCCAATAGTCTAAAGAGTATTGAGTCCCCCTCCCCTCGTAGAGGAGAATTGTGAAACGATTTCCCGTCCATTTGGTCATGTGACAAGGGGAGGAGGGGAGGGGGAGGCACCTCTCCTTCAGTCCTTTTTTCGCTGCCGTGAGGAAAGGATGTTTTTTTCAGAGCTTGTTGGTTTACCTCAGAAATGAAAGTTACCACAGAATTTTTTTTCAAAAACAGTTGGAGTCGTCATGGCTCTTTTTAAGAACGTCAGGCTTGTGGCATGAAAATGCCTGTGACGGACAACCACTTGAAATGTCTCCTGTGCCTTGGAGAGGGCCATAACACCTCTTCCTGTGAGATTTGTGGTATGTTGTCCCCAAGAACGAAGCAGGACAGGGCATTGAGGCTTAAGGCAGCCCTCTGGGAGCAGGCTTTGACGGCCAAACCTAGCACATCAGGTCATGCTGCCCAGGAGAAAACCTCTTCTAAGAGCGCTAAAGGGTCCCATAAGCCGAAACAAAGTTCGGCAGGACCCAACCGCCAGCAAAAAAGGCGAAGATGAATAAGACCAAGACCCCGAAGGTGCCTCCAGAAGGGGTTCAATCCACAACAACTTCTCTGCCAGTGCGGGCGAGCTCCGATCCAGCGCCTACCACAGTTTGAGAGACGCTCGTCGTTGAAGACTTGTACTTGACGTCAGAACGACCAACGTCACCACCAACTGCTTCAACGTCAAGATGATCGAGGTTGACACGACATTGAAGCCCAGGCTCTCGATGTCGACAGACTTCGATGTCAAACTCAGACAACTCTGCTCGACGTCGAAGGCACTCACCTATTCTGTCTCCAGACGACGTCGACATCGTCAGCCTTCCGGAGTCCTGCAGATCGTCTAGAGCCTACTCCAGTACTCAAAGACATGCCACTCCCTCCTGGGGATACACACCTAATTGGGACCAAATACCTCTGTGGCTTTTTCCGCCTTGGTACCGCACGAGGTCTACATCCCGTCACAGTATCCGTAGCTCTAGCCAGCTCTCAGTTCATCGAGAGGCTTTACCTTCTTCTCGGTCCAGGCCCCGTGACGTGTCTCCAGAACACCAGGGCACGCACCTGCAACCAGAGAAACTGCAAGATGAGCAGCTGTCAGATGGCCACTCTGAGGCAGACTCTGAACGCACATCACTGCCATCCCCAGATGATGCAGTTGGGGATCCTACTCCAATTTCACCGACAGAGGACCTAAGGGTCTATTCGGAACAGCTTCTCCGCATGGTGAAGGCACTCAAGATCGACTACGTCTCCCCAAAGCCATTGGAAGAGGATCCAGTTATGGACATATTATACTGTTCTGATCTGGGGCCAGTGGCTATTCCCCTAGTCAAGGGCATTAGAGAGATCACCTGAAAAAGTTGGGCGAGACCGGCCTGTAATACCAGTTCTACCAGGAAGGTCGAGAACCTGTGTAAGATCAGGGAGGATGACGCCTTCTTCCTGTACCATTATCCCCAGCTGATCCCTTCCAAACAGACGGGGGCCCCAAGATCTTCCCCCTTAGATAAAGAGGGTAGAAAACTAGATGTTTGGGGCAGGAAGATTTATTCTTCCGGAGTGCTAACCCTGAGAGTGGCTAATTTCAAAGCCATTATGGCTAGATATCAGGTCCTGTTATGGGAACAATTAACCCCCCTACTGAATTCCTTACCTGAGGATAAGAGAAAGCAAGCGAAACAGGTCGAAACAGAGGGGGCTCGTTTGGCCAAACAGGAGCTGAATGCATCTAGGCATTCGGCCAATGCAGCAAGCAAAGTAATTGCTTCAGCTGTGGTACTTCGAAAGCACTCTTGGTTGCGTACCTCTGCCTTACCTCTTGACACACGATCTCGCATTGAGGATTTACCTTTTGAGGGGAAACTCCTCTTTAGTGATCAAACTGATGAGGTACTGGAAAAGGTGCGGAAGACAACATTCATCGCTAAATCGCTGGGATTAAGTTCACAGTAACCACCTACCACTAAACCAAGATATTTTCCCCGACATAACCAGCAACCTAATGTTGGGAGGGGATATAATTTTCAGACCCCCCCCTTCTCAGCCTTTTTGTGGTGGGTTTAATCAATCATACCCGCCGAGGCGTCAGCAACCTAGACAAAGAGGAGTGCAATCTCGTTCACCTAGGGGGCACTCCTCTATACCTAGGAACATACAATGAGGCCTTCCCCCTCTCTTCAGGGCATGTTTTTTCAGTTTTATGATAGTTGGTCTGTTATATGTTTGGATACATGGGTTTTGAATATAATAAAGGTTGGCTATTTTCTTGAATTCAAATACAGCCCCCCTATATTCTCCGAGGTCTCTACCTTCCATTCTCAAGATGACACTTTGGTCAATGAAATTGATACTCTCCTGAGTAAAGGTGCCCTAGAAGTAGTCCCTGAAGGTGAGGGGAACGTTGGATTTTATTCTAACTATTTTCTAATAAAGAAAAAGAGTGGTGGTCTTAGGCCCATCTTGGACTTAAGAGAGCTGAATGACTATCTGCACATGCAATGATTCTGTATGTTATTACTTCAGGAGGTATACAACACGATTGCTCCTAATTTGTGGTTCGCTGTCCTGGACCTCTATCTCTATCCATGAAGACTATAAGCAGTACCTTAGGTTTAGATTCAGGAATACCGCTTACCAATATTGTGTACTACCATTTGGTTTAGCAACTGCACCCAGGGTATTCACAAAGTGTTTCTCCTCCATAGTGGCATATCTCAGGCTGCTGGATGTGCTGTCTATGCATATTTAGATGACTGGTTGTTGGTTTCAGAGTCCAAGGAACTCCTCTTATCCCAAATTCAATTCACAGTTCAGACGCTGGAGTGGTTAGGCGTCGTAATTAATTTTGTTAAATCTAAACTCACACCTACTCAGTCTATACCTTTCATAGGTGCAAACTTGGACTCGGTAGCTCACAGAGCGTTCTAACCCATTGACAGGATCTGAGCTATCCAGTCCCTGGTTAGGAAGTTTTTTCGCAATAGGTGTCAGAGAGCCCTCCACATACAGAAATTACTCGGCCTTATGGCACCGCATCAATGACTGCTACAGTCTGTTATGCCCGCCTACACATGTGACCTTTACAAAATTGGTTTCTGCGGAACTTCACATTGGGTTCAGATTTGCAATGGCAGTTCTTGTCTATTCTGTGTCCAAGCCTTAACTCCCTTAGTTGGTGGGCGCAAGATTTTAACCTTTCGCAAGGTTTTCCTTTAGCGCCTGTAGTACCTGATTTGCAAGTGTTCACGGATGCCTCATTGGAGGGGTGGGGAGCACACTGTGAGTTGAGACAATTGAGTGGCCAATGGTCTTGGTATGAATCTACATTGCACATTAATAGACTCGAGCTTAGAGCACTGAGATACGCCCTTCTCTCTCTTTCAGACTTGATCTCCGGAAGGACTACCCTGCTGTCTATGAACAATAAGGCTACGAAATTTTACCTCAACAAGCAGGGTGGTACTGGCTCCCTTTCGCTATGTAGAGAGGCCTCTGTCATTTGGGAACTGTTAATTCAGCAAGGGTCCCATCTCATAGCCATACATGTTCCAGGACATCACAACACACTGGCAGATATGCTGAGCAGGCGTTCTCTCATGGATCACGAATGGTCCATTCCCCTCAAATATCTGGAACCCATTTTTCGGCTTTGGGGAAGTCACACCATAGATCTGTTTGCCTCCAACGCGAACAACCGGTGTCGTATATTTTGCGCAAGGGCATAGGAGCAAGGAGACTGTCTGGGAATGCCTTCCTCCTTGCATGGTCCGGCACTCTCTTTTATGTCTTCCCACCCTTTCCCCTATTGCCGAGAGTGTTAGCGAAGATGTATCAGGAAGGGACCACATGCATACTGATAGCCCCACTGTGGCCCAGAAGACCTTGGCTTCTGTTACTACACACCCTAGCCCGGCACAGAGTCTGCCCTCTGCCTCTGTTGCCAGACTTACTCCAAATACGTCAGACACAACACCCAGGGGTCCGATCGCTGTACCTACATGCCTGGTTCATTTCAACGTACACAACTGCTCGGACTGCGTAGTGGAAATCCTTCTAGCTTCCCGAAATCCCTCAACCTGGACGTCCTACAGGGCCAAATGGCAGAGATTCACGGTGTGGGCACAAGAGCGCAGGATTCACCCTGAGTCTTGTCCCCTGATGGAGGAGCTCGATTACCTTCTAACATTAGTAGATGGGGACCTGTCGTCTTCATCTATTAAAATGCACTTTGCAGCCATATCTGCCAGTTTGGTGTAGTGGTTAAGTGTGCGGACTCTAATCTGGGAGAACCGGGTTTGATTCCCCACTCCTCCACTTGCACCTGCTGAAGTATATGACGATCTGTTTGTCTTTTTTTAATTTTCCAAGAAAGGAACCGTAACCTTTTGGACGACCTAGAAGTGTTACTTTGGAGATAGCGGAGATCTATTTTGTGTATATCGGATGTTTCAATCATTTCAAGTTGTTTGCGTGCATCAAGTAACCTTTTGTAAATTTTTGTGCTACATGTCGCCTTATGTTTCAGTTCCAGTTCTCGTATGTTGCGTACAAGATCTGCTTTAAAGGCTTTCTTTTCTTTTCTACTAGAAGCTAATAGTGAAATACAGTGACCCCGTATGAACGCCTTCGAGGCTTCCCATATGGTAGCCTCAGAGACATCCGGTGTGGAGTTTAGTTTAAAAAATTCTTGTAGATGCTGCCGCAATACATTATTAATGGCAGGTTCATAAAGCATAACATTATTAAATCTCCAATTACGTGTAAAAATCTCTGTTTGGTTTTTTTTCAGAGTATCCATCACCGGAGCGTGATCGGACCACACCTGAACCCCTATTGACGATGATATTAATGTGTTTAATAAAGATGTGGAGAAGAACAAATAATCGATTCTTGTGTGTGTTTTGTATCTGGAAGAAAAATGCGTGTAATCCCTCTCCTTTCCATGAAGATGCCTCCAGCCATCATGCAAATCATATCTGAGCATAAGCTCCTGCAAAGGAGAGGTCATTTTAGCAGGTTTCGAACAGGGTTTCGGGGATTTGTCCAATGATGGGTTCATTAGGTAGTTAAAATCTCCCCCCAGAATTATAGGGCCAACGGCAAACTTTTTAAGTTTGGAGAGCACCAGCGATATAAATTTAATTTGTTTAGAATTAGGAGCATAAGGGGTAGCAAAGGTTATGTCCTCACCCTTAATCTGGCCTTTAATAAAAAGGTAACGTCCTTTACTATCTATCAAAGAATCCATATGTGTGTATTTTGCTTCTTTAGAAATCACGGCCACGCCTCTAGCCTTGTTAGAGCCGAATGCCAAATATTGCTCAGGGAACCAAGCCGAGTACAGAACCTTAGTACCTTTTTTAATAAATGTTTCTTGAAGAAAGGCAATATGGGCTCTTTGTTTTTTGAGTTGTTCCTTGGCTTTGTTATCATACAAAGTCACCTTCTTAGTGGCGATTACGTTGGCTCGCAGAGTGGGGGAATTACAAGCTCTGCGATGCGACCCACCATTCGTAAAATATCACCTGGATAAGGTGGTTCTGAGACCTAGTTTAGAATTCCGCCCAAAGATAGTTACCACTTTCCACCTCTCACAGGATATAGTTCTGCCTGTGTTTTTCCCCAGCCCATCCTCAGTGTCGGAAAAGGAGTTACACACGTTAGATTTAAGAAGAGCTTTATTGTTTTATTTACAATGCACATCACAGTTCAGGGATTCTGTACAATTGTTCATCTGTTTCTCTGGACCCAAAAAAGGTCAGGCATCCTCGCAGTCCATATCTAGGTGGGTGACTACAGCCATTCACACTTGTTATGGCTTGGCTAACTTACCATCCCGTTTTCCGATTCGAGTGCATTTGACGAGAGCCTAAGCAGCTTCGGCTGCTTTTCGTACATCAGTGAATCTGGGTGTATCTGCAGAGCAGCAACTTGGTAATCTCCTCTGCTGTTCATAAGGCACTATTCAATTGATGTTGACTCTCATACTGATGCTACTTTGGGTAATGCAGTGTTACAATCTTTGTTCAAATAAAGCTGTTTCGCCCACACCCACCTCTGATTTGTGTGTAGCTTGCTAATCTCCCATGTGGGACTGCACAGAAGACACAATGATGAAAACATGGTTGCACTTACCTGTAACTGATGTTCATCAAGTGTCTTCTGTGCTGGCACACATCCCTCCCTCCTTCCCTGCTGTGGGTGAGTAGTTCAGTTTCCCATGGTGGCAGGATAGGACTGAGGGAGAGGTACCTCCTCCTCCCCACGTCACATGACCAAATGGGCGGGAAATCATTTGACAATTCTCCTCTACAAGGGGGGGGGACTGAATACTCTTTAGACTATTGGAAAGCTCTGGAAATGTTCTTCTGCGGCAGGCCTGCCTCCAGGCAGTCCCATGTGTGCCAGCACAGAAGACACTCAATGAACATCAGTTACAGGTAAGTGCAACCATGTTTTCCATGATTATTTTCTCAGGAAAAGAAAGGTTGTTATTTGAATTGAAACTGGTATGGGAGATGAGCTTCCTAACCTTTCCACTTATGATTTGTTTTCTCTTAAAAAATCCCATCAAGTTGTTTTGTGCTCCACAAGACAAAAAGATACGGGTATCCCAGAACTAAAACTCAATTTACTTCTACAGTCCTTAGACCAGTCATAGAAAAAGAAGTACACCTTTACAATATTCCAAGATTTTAAGATACATCAGTGACACATTAAAAGGAACTAAAACTAAGAGGTAGTTCCACCCCATCAAGGTTCAGGGAAAGCAACCAATTCCATAGTGTAACGCAATTTTACAGAGACAAACTGTAGAAGAGAGAAAGTTTACTTGGCATTGAAATGGCAGCTAGTTGTGGCTTTTGTTGTTGTTCAGTCGCACAGTCGAGTCCGACTCTTCGCGACCCCATGGACCAGATCACGCCAGGCCTTCCTGTCTTCCACCGTCCTCTGAAGTTTGCTCAATTTCATGTTCGTTGCATCATGGCATCCGGCCCCATCACTCCTTGGCAAATAGAAGGGGAAGTTGTGGAAGTAGTGACAGGCTGGTTTCAGGACAAAAGTTGCTCATAACAGAGCATACACCACAGCTATGGATCTAGTCCAAATAAGAACATGTGTAAAAACAGCCTGTATTGCAAGTAATATTTCAGCAATACTGAAATGTGATAGACAAGAGGAAAAACCAGCCATTAGACTATCTTTAAGTGTTCATATTTTTAAAAGAAGCAAAGATTTCCCCTTTGTGTTGTTTATCCCAGCAGCAAGGACACCTAGTGGTGGAAAGAGCAACAACAGGCTACTCCTTAAGACACTATGTATTATTATGTAAAACTACACAATAAAATAGTTTGGAAGGCGTCTAAAAGAAATGTGAGCTAACAAAGCTATCAGAGAATGCTAAATACTTTTTTGAATGTTTTTTTTGGTCTGGTTTTGTGGATTTTGTGGCTTGGTTTAGTGTTGCAAACTATAGCTGTGATTGTTTGCAACATGTAACACTTGTCAGTCATTTCCAAGAAGACCAGTGACAGGCTATAGAGAAAACCCTTCAAAAGAGCCTGAATGTTTAATAGGCACTGTGTGGGAGTCTGGCAAAACAGATGCCTGCACAAAAGGAGGAAATGTACTTTAGTGGGCTTTATTGGACAATCATTAAAAGGTGAGAGAACAATGTCTCAGGGAGGATTCACATGTCCCTCTACCATATGCAAAACTATTTCCTGTTCATATGCATGTTTATATTAATTTTTGAAACATGAACCTCACCTTTCTGCCATACATTAAAACTATGATTATGCATGCTCAACCATGTATGGAGTGCATAGGTATGAACAGATAATTTCTGGCAATAAAGTTGCTAATGCAACCATGCCATTCTCTCTACCATGGTATTGGTATGTTTGCTAACCGAAAGGACTGGTGTGCATGTGTTCATGAACATGCACTGTGTCTATGTGCACAATACATGCACCAGAAATATACATACTTATGCATTGGGGGGGTGAATGTGTAACTCCACCTGAACATATGAAAGTATATCTTTGGGCAGCACTTATCTGGGCTTGGTTACTTAAAGTGCCATCCTCAGAACACTTTCCTGGGAATAAGCCCCCTTGAACAGACATGAGTAGAGTCGTGTATGAGTAGACCTGCTTAGGATTCCACTGTTCATTGTCCAACACAAGGGCATGCTTATGGTTTATTCATTTTTTTAAAATTACACTGTACTCTCACAGAGCAAGCTGGTGTAACAGGATAACTAAGTGGAACATCATGGGTTTAATAAATACGGAAATCAGGAATTAAAGCAGATTGTGAAAGTTGAATCACCTTTCAACTAAGGTGAAAATTAATACTCTCTTGAGTATTTGGAACAATCCAGAACATGTGGTATTGTACTATTTTCTGTGTGTCTGCCTGTTCTTTCTATAAGAAGGTGGCAGTAAAAGTGAAATTTACAAGACAGCTGAATTCTTGTAAATGTCAGCATACACTGCTTGTTTCCAAGAACTGGGGTTGCTAAATGGCTAATGCTCATGCCTGTCTAGGAAGGAGTGTGAGGCTCTGTAAGCCACATGTTTATGCAAATCTGTGTAATGAAACAGTGATGGGTATTTGTAATAAAAACAGCCTTGGGAAGTATGCTTTTGAGCATAAAAGCAGCATTTTATTTTATTTGCCTTTTCCGCTAGTGGGGACCCAAAGTGACTTACATCATTCTCCTCTTCTCTAGTTTATCCTCACAACAACCCTGTAAGATACTTTAGTGTGAGAGTGTGTGACTGGCCCGAGGTCACCCAGCAAGCTTCCATGGGAGAGTGAGGATTTGAGCCCAGGCAGATCCTAGTCTGAAACTAACCAGGGCTATTTTTGGGCAGGAACGCACAGGAACAGAGTTCTGTCTGGCTCCCGAGTTGGCCACGCCCAGCAGGAACTCATTAGCATAATAGGCCACACCCAACAGCAGAAAATCATTAGGATTGACTACAATAGGGGTGTGTGGCCTAACATGCAAAGGAGTTCCTGCTACAAAAAAAGCCCTGGGTTTTGACAACAGACAAGGTAAACGGAATAAGAAGCGAAAGGTGGGTGTGGCTGGATGACCACACTTCTGATAACATGGGGGTGCGGCCTAATGTGCTAATGAGCTGTGCTGTCAGGGGTGTGGCCTAATAGGCTAATGAGCTTCTGCTGTTGGGTGTGGCCGATTATGCTAATGAGTTCCTGCTGGGCATTTTCTACAAAAAGAGCCCTGAAACTAACCATGTGCTGTGGCTATTTTCTGTTTTTTACACTTACCCAGAATTAAACTTTGTTGGTCTTTAAAGGTGCCACTGGGCTCAAACTTTGTCGACCCACCCCTGTTAGCTTTAGCCTCCCATGTTCTAGATGTATATTTTTGAAAAATGCATTTGGATTTCCATGTGGGAGAAAAAGCTATGCCCTACAATTCTTAAGACAATAAAAGGAATAATCACAGTAAAAATCACACACACACCTTTCCTGCTCAGAACTGCCACATCCCAAGGCTGCTTTTCATGACAAAAACCTGGAGCTTCCAACATGCATTTACATGCAAACCTTGTTTGCCCCAGAAACATGGTTCTGATGACTCAAAGAGAATTTTTCAAGGGTCTGGAGCGGGGGAGGGGGCAGTAACTTGGGTGATATTTTGTTGCTCTTTCTTCTGCACTTTTGCAAATTCTTTTCTTAGAAAAAGTATTGTTCTGAGTGGACAAATTCCACATGAACTGCAAACTTTTCACTGACAGGATTTCTCTCAGAGGGCTGGGGTGGGGGAGCCCCCCCACACTGCTCCTTTCCCTCTTATTGACAAACTAATTTCACTCTGATTCATTTGGGTGCTAAAACCAGTGGAATCCATTCAGAAGCGTTCCAAAGCATGCTGATATTTTAGCTCTTTCCCCCTGGAACATACTTGTTTGATGTTATGATCCCCCCCCCCATTATGTTGTTTAAAAGAACAAACGTGCAGTCCTTCTGGAGACTTCATTAGGTCTGAAAATTCTTTCAGACCATTCTTGTGCATTATACTATATTGCACTCTTTTAATTTTTAAGAGGAATAGCAGGATTACATTACTGCATCTGCACTTTCCATTGAATACATCAACACTGGCCAAAACAAAAGGTCTGTTCTCATGACAACTACAGTGTGGTATGTGCACTTTTGGGTCATGTGATTATATCTGTCATTTCACCTTGCTCTTTCTGAGTCTGGATGCCAGGTACTCAGTTCCTTCAGGGTGGAACAAATGTCTGTTCTGTTCCAAGTACTGTTCTATTGACAGGGGGCAACCTCCCAGTCTGCCTTTCCATTAACTTCTTTCTAGTATAGACAGTATATTTCTAGTGTATCTACAGTTAAATGGTACAATGCTTAAATATTCTGAGCACTCTGAAATGCTGGATGCTTGTACTCATTAAAAAAAGGTGGGTGAATGCAAGAATAGTAAAAAACAGCAAAGTAGAAGAATTTTTAGTTTTTAAAAAGCAGTTTCTGTCAGAGGTAATGTTGATCTTGCATTCAGTGGACAGGTAAATTGCTTTTTTCTTCTTTATGGGGAAAATACTATAAAACAAGAATCTTATCAGTAGTGGAATGTTGGATTTTCATGTTGAGAGGCCCCAGCTTACCCGCAGCCATTTATTTTGATTCCTCATGTTGCAGAGATCTTGCCATGGCTTGCATGCTTTGATATTTGTTCTAGTAGAAGGACAAGACCTGCTCTAGGAGAGCTCTCAGCACTACAGCACTTTGTGGTGGAGTTGTCCAGGGTCTTGAAAATGGAGGTGGCACTGGTATTGAACAGCACATTCAGCCTTGCCATGAAGGGACTACTTTTGTTCTAGAGACTTTGGAGAGGTGGGAAAGTGTTGTGAAGTTAATGGAGGTTTACTCACCTGCAGCTCAGATATTTACTTCTGAGCCTCTCTCGATGTCGTTGTTCATGTAGAAAATGATGAAAAATGTGATAGATGCAATTGTAATGTAGAAGAGCATTCTGGCCCAAGGTCATTCTCATTACAAACCCATTACAAGCCCCTTTCAGAGTCACCTCCAGGGATTGCGATGGGTTCAGAGATGTCTGCTAAACAGGGAACTGTCAACCATAGTGCGGACTTCCTGCTAGGCCCTTCCCCCACGAGTCTCCCCAGTGAGGATGCCTCGAGAGACAGAACTTTGGCAAGTTGCTCGCGCCGCCTGGGAAAGAGAAAGAGTGGCGGCGGCGGCAGCAGCACCTTTCTTAAGACTCTATAAGGCAACGGAGACAATTACAAGGCAAAGCCGAAGGTGGGAACCGCCGCTGGTAAGGCGGGGCGATCCGTTCCGAAAGGCACTTCCCAGGCCCAATGGGGCATTAGGATCCCCACAAAGGCGGGTGCCACAAACCAATGAGGAGCTCGGAAGGCGTTTCTGAGCCGAGGGAGGCGGGTGGCGATGTTTTGAGGGAGCGAATCTCACTCTCTCTCTCCCCCCCTCCCCTCTGTCTGTTCATCCGGCGGCTGAGCGGCCAGAGCCAGATCGTGCCTGAGTTGGCAACTGCGCTGAGGGAAGGAGGCGGGTGGCGCGCGCTGGCGGACCAGTCGGTCGACGTCCGCCCCCCCCCTCCAATTTCGGGAAGGCGGGAGCGCGCACTTGCCATCCATCCATCCAGCCCCTTTGGAAAGCTGTCGGGAGCGAGGTCGCGCGGCCGGGGGCCGATGGGGGGGACCCTTCCCGGGAGGCAGCCCGGCTCCGTGGACGGGGCGTGAAGAAGGTGAGGGCTGGTGCGGCTGTCCGCTGGGGCATGCGGGCGGTGGGGCTCGCCTCGGAGGCTGGGCATGAGAAAGGAAGGGGCTCTCTCTGCCGCTCCACTCCCCTCAGCGACGGAGAGAGAGAGAGAGAGGGAGAGAGAACCTCGCCGGGTGAGGTTGAGAGTTGGAGGGAGCGGCGACGGTTCCGTAGCCCTCGGCAGGCAACTCTTTGTGGAGTCCAAGGGCGCCCTTCCGAGAGGTTTGGGAAGGAATTCTCGGGGCGGGCTTGCCCTGGGGCCGACGGAGCCCCACTTGACAGACCGAGGCGCTTTGCTGAAGCATTCATTTGCCGGCGAGGGGTCGGATGGAAAGTTTGGAGGCGATTATTTTGGTTCACGAAGAGGGGCGTGCGGTGTGTGTGTTGGGGGAGGGGAGCCGGGAGAGTTGTCGCTTTGCCTGCCTCGGGAGTGTGTGGACGGGGTCCCCTCAGTGGGTGGAAATGGCAAAGGGTGTGTGCGGGGTGGGGTGGGGGTAGGAATTCGCATCCCTCCGGCGTAGACTTGCATAGCTTTATGCTTGCTTTACTGGTACGAGGCATCACTTAACCCCCCCTCCCCAAACATCTGCAGGTTGAATTATTTCGCTAGATTCCCCCCCCCCCCCCCGGGAAGTAGGTGAATTGCACATGTGTGTTAAACTGGCTTATCAAGTTTTCTTTGTAACTCTGAAATGAATGATGGAATCTTGGTATGTGTGTTAATTTCCGGAATTTTTTAAAAAATGAAATAAGTGCGATTTAGGAACGGAGGAAATAAGAGAAAATAGACTGAAGTGCATCATTTGGAGATGAGAAGAGGGGTTTATTGTCTGCTCTAAATAAACGATTTCTCAGCAAGGAAAGAAAATCATTTATTTTTGTTGAGTGTGTATAGGTGGTCCTCTTCCACCTTTTCCTCTTCCACCAACCTTTTTTCTTCTCACAATGACCACCAATTAATTTTAAAACTTTTTCTTCGTCAGAGTCTTGGCATGCTTAGTTGAGATGGAATGCACAGGGTGGTGTCATTGGTTTGATAGAATTATTTTGTTGTTCCCTTGTATAATTTTGTACAATTTTCATTAGAAAGAATTTCTACTCTTGTTACATAGATAGCTTCAACCTAGTTTTGACAAAAGACTGCTTTGAAATTGGTAATTGTCAGATGCATCTATTAACATATAAAGTGAGTTTGAAAGCTGCATTATTAATACTTGATAGAAGATCATTTTGAATACTGGCAGTGTTTGACTGTATCGCTGTAGGATATTTGTTTGTACAGCAAAATGTTCATTTGTATTCCTTGTAAAGACTCATTTAAATTGTCCTTACTTAATTCTTGGGTGCAATCCTCATTTCTAAATGTTAACACTAGATGGCTTTCTTGTATCATTCAGAAAACTGCATTTCTGAGCTGTCTTCTGACTTAGTGTATGGATTTTCTTATTATGAAGTTACCTTTTTGCCTGTTTCATAGTCAGATGAACTAAACAAAATTTAAGCTCTTCCCTTCCTGTACGTTTGTGTTGATATTTTGTTTATCAAAACAATCTTTTTATTTTTATGCATGTTTGGCATCTATGTACTTTTTTGGTAATTGGACGATAAGAAAAAACTTTAAGCTATTATTTTAAAGAAAGAATACTGTTTTGTATTAACTGAGGGTTGTATGGTAACTGGATATAGCAATCTAACTTCATACTAACATTCTGTATTTGAACTGGTATAACTGTTTTGCTTTAACAAAGGGTATATTCTATTTTGCTTGTCATAACTGCCTAATGTGTGTTTGTTGGTGCTGGTAAAGGTATTGGGGAGATGTGCCTTGCAATGCTCCTTCTAAGCTGTGGAGTCTTGTGAGCAATAAATCTACTTTGTAAGCTACTGGCATTAAAGTTGTGAGTGATTTGGCTACTGCATACATCAGTTGGCTCTGGAGCCATTCTTCCTGAGCTAAGACAAAAATGTGTGAGCTAGAGGCTAAAAAACTGTGAGGTAGCTCACACTAACTCAGCGTAGAGGGAATATTGGTGCCTTGTATTGGGTGACTGGTGCAAGTAATGTTGGCACACAATGATCTCAATTTTTGTATAAGCAGTGTGAGTAGTGGCCAGACCCGTTCAGTTTGTGTTGGGTTGCTTTATTTCTGCTTAACTTACATTTAAGAGGATAAAAATATGTTTTCAAACACAAATTTCCCCAGGAGTGCCTTTGAAATAACAGGATTAAATGTAAAGATGCTGCATTTGGATTTGGAAAGGATTGTGGATTCAATTTGTCTCAGTGGCAGTGCAAGTCGGCTTCTCTGGAATGTGGAGGCCTTTTCTGCACTGCTTCCTGAACTATAGCTGGTGGAAGAAAACATGAGATATGTGATAATTAAAGCACATTTTTAATATCACCTATGAAGATTGATGAAATAATTGTGCAACATTATGCATATTTAGACTTCAATTGGCCCTCAAAACAGTTGGCTCATAATACATGTAATGTTCATGTAAATTAAACATAACCCTGGCACAGTCTCTACATTCACGAACTTGTGAGAGTTCTCTCAGTAGTTGTATTTTACTATTTTGAGGCTAAAGGAAGAGGATGAAGAGATAATGCATTCTTTTATTTATTTATTTATTTACTTTATTTATACCCAGCCATTCTGCCCACTGGGGATCCCAAAGCGGCTTACATCATTCTTTTCTTCATTTTATCCTCACAACAGTCCTCTGAGGTGGGTTAGGCTTAGAGAGTGTGAGTGACCCAGTGAGCTTCCATGGCATAAGTGGGGATTCGAACCTGGGTCTTCCAGATACTAGTCCAACACCTTTAACCACTACACCACACTGGCATTGATGCTATTTTGGTCACATTTTATAGATTATCTTTGCCATGATTCCGTCACCCATTTCTTCTAATGCCCTGATTGTAAAAATGTATCTTTGGAAGCAAGTTTTGTTGATTTTAATGATACGGTTACTCTCATTATTAAGTTGAATTACTTTCAAGAACAGAGTCATGGCCTGACCTGAATGGAGTAAATATTTGTTTTTGGATTGTTTATTCAGCCTACCTTGCTTTGTTTCTTTTCTAGTAATAGTAGTGAAAGATCTTACAGTTTCACATTTTTCACACATGAGAACAGTGTTGGTTTGAAATGAGTATACAAAAAAAGAGATGTATATGGTCACTGCTGCTGTTGCTTGATGTTTCTCATATTAGTCAATTCTGCTCTTGAATAGTAGAAATGTTGGCCGTTTAAAATGAAATTGTTTGGTGGACAGTGCTACCTCTGTTTGATTTGGTCTCCATTTAACATGTACTTAGGTCTAGGGACAGACATAATATACATAGCTAGAATTTATTGTATAACCTGCCCATTCAGTAGACATCACTACAGTAAGTCTAATTGATTATGTTCTGTATATAAATGCTACTTTTTTATCACTGTATTGTGCAAAATTATTTTGGTACATTCTTATCCATAAAGTTTAATTATGCTTGTTTGTGAAGTTTGCTTGAGTTTGTGGCTGGTGGTAGGCAAGGGTTTTATACAAATACATTGTTAGATTATTGTAGAAGATATTCAAAATGTTTGATAACATTTATATGCTACTAATTTATTTTATTTTAAAGTCTGTATAGCCTGCTTTTTGGGTCTTGAAGGTAAAGGTAAAGGTTCCCTTGCTCGAAAGCCAGTCGAATCCGACTCTAGGGTTGTGGTGCTCATCTCTGTTTCAAAGCCGAAGAGCCAGCGCTGTCCGAAGACATTTCCGTGGTCATGTGGCCGGCATGACTAAACACCAAGGCGCACGGAATGCTGTTCCCTTCCCACCGAAGTGGTACCTATTTATCTACTTGCAATGTCTTGCTTTCGAACTGCTAGGTTGGCAGGAGCTGGAACTAGAGATGGGAGCTCACTCCATCATGCGGCACCCAGGTCTCGAACTGCTGAACTACTGACCTTCCACAGCCTGCAGTTCAGCGTCTTAACCACTTGAGCCACCACAGCTCCATTTTGGGTCTTACAGCCCCACAAAATGTAACGGATCTACTTATTAGTTGTAGATGCAGAACACGGTTCTGTATGAAATCTTTTCAACACGTTGCATCCTTGTATGCATAATTTCCAAAACTATTGGAAACTTATACTTCCTAGGTTGCCTTGAGTTAGCATCCATTTAGAATGTTCTATACAGACTGTTTGCAGATTCACAGAATGAGTGAATGAAAATTGTTTAGCTGAAGGCTGAAATATCTGATGAGGAATTTTAATAGACAAGAATTCTCTCAGCTTTGTTATGAACATTTGGATGGGATACTAAAGACTGCAAAGATTGCATAGTTACATTAGTTTTGGGCCTGTGCGTGCTATGAAATGTAAATCCCAAAAGTGCCTGTTCTACTGCAGACCAACATGGTTACCCTTGAAGACTAAAAAGAAGGGTTAAGATATATCTGTCCTTTAAATTATCTTGACTGGGGAAAATTTGGGAGCTCTAAATGAATAGGGTGCAGAGGCTGAGGTCTTCCATTGAAGCTGCCTTCCAGCACTAACAATCAGATGTTTGCTGCCTTTTTATATGGAGGTCCCCCCAGTCACCATGGCTAGTAGCTATTGATGGATCTCCCCTCCATTAATTTGTCTAACCCCCTTTAAAAGCCAATCTGATCTGAGAGGACCAGGTTTAAATCTCCACTCTGCCATGAAAGCTCATTGGGTGACACTGGGCTGGTCACTTTCTCTTAGTCTAACCTACTTCACAGGGTTGTAATTATGAAGATAAAATGGTAGAGGGGGGCATAGGGTTGTAAGCAGCTTTGGGTCCCCCCGAGCAGAAAAGAGGGATATGAATAAATAAAATAGGGGGGGGAAGAGTAAGATGAACATGCTTACTCTCCCTAAACCACCTTCCCCTGTCAATGGAAAGTAACCCCAC
>NW_015176500.1:20750-29184 GCF_001447785.1 Gekko japonicus | reverse complement strand
TAATTTACTCTGTTACAGAAATTCAGGATAACCAGTTAAAATCTTCCTCTGAAGCCCTGCTTTCTGTACCCCCATCATCAGAGTTGAGGTGGGTGGCAACAAGCAACACAGCTTTTTCAGTAATGACACCCTGCCAGAGAGCCAGTTTGGTGTAGTGGTTAAGTGTGCGGACTCTAATCTGGGAGAACCGAGTTGGATTCCCCACTCCTCCACTTGCAGCTGCTGATGTGACCTTGGGTCAGTCACAAGCTCTGGCACAGCTGTTCCTGAAAGAGCAGTTTGTGTCAGAGTTCTCTCAGCCCCGCCCACCTCACAGGGTGTCTGTTGAGGGGAGGGGAAGGGAAAGGAGTTTGTAAGCCACTCTGAGACTCCAAGTGAAGGGCGGGGTATAAATCCAATCTCCTCCTCCTCCTCCTTACCTATAGAATGCCCTTCCCCTTGAGTTTTGCCTGGCTTACACTGCTCTGTTTTAGCCACCAGGCAAAAATGTTTCTGTTTACCCAGGCTTTTAATTAAGGGGTGGATCTCTTAATAGCATTTTAAAGTGTGCTTTAATCCTGAAGTTTAGGACTTAATTTTTTTTTAACTCTTGCTGGGTTTTTAATGCTTGTTTTTAATTAACTTCCAGTTTTGTAAGTTGCCTTGGGCAGGTTCCTCTGGAGACGGAGCAAATTTATTTCTAAATAAATAAATAAATAAACAAACAAATAACCCACATTCTAACTTAAAGGTCGTACCACTATCATGGTGATTAATCCATGAAAAGAGCAGGTGTACATATCCGCCTAGTATTATGCAGCAAGATCATTCAGATTAAAAACAGCAATTGATAGCTCTTCAGTACTGAGACAATAGCTTGGATGCATCTGCAGCACTCTTTAAAAGACTTGTCGTGAAATTCCTGACTCCCATATGTCTTGGTATTGAGTAGTTTGGAGCAACAATAACAGCAGAGTTTTTATTTACACAACTGTTCCTGCAATTATCCCATCACTAGGGTGTTGTTGCATCAGTGTCACAGGGGGACAATTTAGTGGCTGACCAGTGTGAGAAACATAAGGTTGCAAAGGATATCTTGTGATCAATGGAATTTTCTAGTGACTAGAGAAGGGTTCAAAGTAGTCTCTAGCTTGTCCTTGCAATGACAACTTCAGAGCAAAGAGTAACTCAGTAAATTGGTAACAGTGGAATGCAGAAGGCACTAGCTGCTACACTGGAATATTCCTGCATACTTTTATGAAGACTCCCTTTGTTCTCCAGACACCATTAAGAAAAGGCACCCCAGACAAAGAGTGGGACAGTACAGTTCTGGCATAGTTCAAAAAGGATACAAGTAGATGGTAGGAGTGTACTGATTGCATTGAATACCCAAAGAGGTGAGTTGAATACATGAAGCAGCAGAGGCTGCTATTAGTTTCAGATTGGATCAGATTGAATATGACAGCATGGGAAAAAAGACCAGACAGGCTGGCAGAGGTATTTTTATGCAGCTTTAAATGTCCTTTAAAATTTAAGAACAAATACATGAATGTTTTTATTATGTTGGCCAGGAATTTGCTCCGATTTCTAAGTCATCGCTTCCCCTTTCAGCATACTTGAAGCTGCCATAAACAGAATCAGACCCTTGGTCCATCAAGGTCAGTATTATCTACTTAGGCCCCGGGCATACGGGCCGGCTGAAACGCGGCTACTCCGAGCCGCTCCAAACTTGCTACGCCGCGGCGGGATCCCACGGATCCCCTAGCCGCGGCGCAGCACTCCCCGGCGCGGCGCAAGGACGCGCCGCCGATCCCACAGCCCTGCCTGCGCCGCACCAATGGTTGCAACCACCTAGAGAGGTGGTTGTTTTTTGCGGCGCGGTATGGGCCGTTGGAACGGATCGGGGACGGAGACGGCACGCTCGCCAGATGTTGAGGTGAGATCGCGCCTGTTTGCTCCGCCCTGGTTCCGTCCCGCTCCCGGCCCAAATGGGCTCGTATGGACGGGGCCCATGATTGGCAGTGGCTCTCCAGGCTCTTTTACATCATCTCCCATCTGTCCTTTTAACTGGAAATGCCAGGGATTGAACCCAGGACCTTCTGCATGCAAAGCAGAGGCTCTTCCATACAGCCCCTCTCCCAGTTGTGCATTACATTCAAATAAAAGGCTTGGTTTTGCTGCTGCAAGGAGTTTATTCTTACTGCTTTAGTAGTGAAGTCAATGAAAACTTTATTTTAGAAGTTGTTATCTTGATAATGGCAGTTATCCTCAGTGTGTTTGTTATATCAACAGAGGAGCCATTTAAAGGAAGAATCCTTTTTCTACACAAAATGATTTGGGTTGAGTAGTGTACTTAGTTTTTAAAAGGAAGGGAAAGGAAGGGATCTGGTGTCATGGTACTTTAATTGAATTAATGCAACCACACTGCATATTCTGAACTTTTTCTGTAGTTGGTAACGGAAAACTGTGGAGAGGGGGATATTGTAAACTCGAGCTGTCTTGAAAGAGTATTGGAAGGATGCAGACACATCCTTCCAGTAAAAACCAGGTTTAATCATTTGAAACTCCCATCCCCAACAGTCTGGTATATCTCCTGCAGAACAGGAGATAACCCTTAGGTTATCACATGGGAAAGGTGCAAGGAGGTATGTGAAAGTGGGGTATGATGTAGAATAATGTAACAAAGAAAGAAGAATGTGCATTGAGCTTAAACGTGAAGACAGGAGAGGTATATATGTACACTCTTGTAAATATATGCACTAATTGTCTAGTAATACTATTGCTAGCTATTTTCCACTTTAGAGTGGAAACTCACATTTTCAGATTGTTTGAAGAAATGCAGTAATTGTGCTCAAAGCTCAGAGTGCTTCATCAGTATGGTAAAACAAACTTACTAGAATATGGATTTAGTTACCGCTTCAGACAATTATGATTCTAATGGAGGAACATTGTTTCACTTTGTCCTATACATTAAGTATTTCAGCGTTTTAACTGTTGGGCTGTTGAATATTATTAATCCTATTAGTTTTAGGGAAAATCCTCTTTGCAGTCAGGGCTATAGACTAAGGACACACTGATCTCTTCAAGTCTCTCTTTCCTGTCCAGCTGTACTTGGGAGTATAGCTGTGGCAGTAGTTTTGGTGAACATGGTATTGTGATGCAGGGTTAAGTTAATTATTTCTTTAAAGGACATAATTCAGCTTCATGAATTGTTTGAATTATTTTAGATAGTTATATTCTGTTAAAAAAAGTAATGAAGTGTAATTGTTTTGTTTAAATACGTACGGTTCTCTAGCAAGGCGGGATACAAATTGAAAATAATAAATAAATAATAAATACATCAAACTCAAAAAGAGTGTAATGAAATAGTAAAGGTGCATTGGATGGACAATATTTGGTTGTTTATATAAGGCAAAAATATGTAAAGCTTTGGCTACTTTGTCAAGCATGATTTTATCTGGCTCAGATGATTAAATTATTAAACTATCATATAAGGGTATCACATAGAGCAAAATGATGCAGGCCTTGTCTAACTTTCAGACAGTTGCCTGTCTTCTTTGAGGCAGATTATACCTTCTGTATCTGAAACTGAATACCTTGGCCTACACTGCTTACCATTTCTGCTGTAAGCGAGGGAGTGGACCGACACTCTTAACAGTTGGCATACTGTATTACATAAGGCTGAGTACTGCTGGAGTCAAGGTTTGTGGAAGTTGAGGGAAAACACACTAAAGTTGAATCCCAATAAGACAGAGGTGATGCTGGTTTAAAAGGCCACTGCTTTATAAAGGACTTATCCTTTCTACTGTTACTAGTATGCAGCTTTCACTGAAAGTCTCTGTTAAGACTTTGGAGTGTTGTTGGATCTTGGTTTCCTATTGGAGAAACCAGTATACATAGCTACAGTAGCAGCAGCAGCAAAAAAAAAAAGCTTTCTCCAGCTACATCTAGGGGTCTTCACACAGGGTATCTGCCTCAAGTTCAGTGCTTTTGGGAAGCAGGGTTTCCCCCCCTACTTCCCTACTGCATTAGTTGCGCATTCATGCATTTCCAGGGATTTCCCTGACTTTTAAACAAAGTTTCTCAAACCTGCTTTGCACCAATGTTTTGGCTAAGATTGCAGTAAAGACTAGATGGCTGTTACCATGTGAAACACACTCTAGTTAGGAATCTGGCTCCCTGTTTGTATATTCTGGTTTGGCTTGGCTGATCCATGCTTTGGTAACCTCAAGGGTCGATTACTGTAACTCACTCCAGAGGTGGCTGTTCTTGAAGATGATTTAGATGCTGCAGCTGGTGTAAAATCTGGCAGCTCAACCAGGGCTACCAACGTGGCCATGCAATTCCTATTGTAACATCCCTTCAACAGCTGTTGATTAGTTTCTATGTCAATTAGGCATTAGCACTGACCTTTGAAGCCTCCATGACTTGAGAAGCACATACTTGAAGTACTGCTTCTCCCTGTATGTTCCCATGTAGCAGTTCCACTGTTTGCACTGAGGTCTATTTTCAGTTTCTCCATTGTCTTGGGGTGCGTTCAGATGGGCAGCTAAATCCGCCATTGGCCTGGCTCTAATTTGATCCAGATCTTTTTTATCTGGCATTGCACAACCAGACAGCTCCCCTTACTGTGCGTGTACTCAATGGTGGTTTGTCTAGATGGCATCCACCTGAAGGAGCTGCGGAGTCAGAGTTTTTTTTTTTAAATTTGCACATGTGCATCTGCGCCTCAACGTGTAGTTGTTTTTCCGTACATGCGCAGAATTGAATGGTTAAAGCACTGCCAGTGGTATCTCCCTCTAGGTACCTTTTTAATTAACACAGTTCATAAAATTCATGTGCCGTTGTTCCGATTTCGGTGACTCCCTGAACGGGTGCGCTCAATCGAGCTCCAATGTGAGCACCTCGAAATCACTGCAAATGGGAAGGGACTCGGATGGTTCTGAGCCCCCCTAGAGACCTTGTAGGGGTCTCTTAGCCTGGGGTGTGGGAGGTGTCTCTTCCAACACGACGGCTGAGGAATTGAGGCACCTCCTTACTCCAATAGGTCCCGTCGCCGTGAGACCAATATGGAGAACAGAGGCGCATGCCGGATGATGTGGGCAAGTGATCCAGCGTAACGTTGTCCTTCTTGCTCTTTAAAAAAATTGCTGGAATGAACTGTGAGTTTTTGCAAATCCCTGAAATCTAAACAAGCGGTGAAGCGGAGAAACCGATCCATAGTGTCAGGGGCTTCAGTCAATCACACTCAACAACGTTCCTTCATAAGTTTCAGTTTATTGAGAGAGAGTACTTAAGACACCATGAACCTCTGTGTCAGGAATGGAGGGATAGTGAAAGGAACCCCAGATATACCCCCTTCATATAAGACTGCCTGCTACGGAAAGGCCAATGAGCAAGCACCTGGGAACACGGGCAAAAAGCAACGGTTACATTCCCAGTGGGAAGCTAGGAGCAAGCAATACACAGCTTCAAGGACACTACTATGATAACAGCTCAAGATGTAAAGAAGCAGGGAGGGGGAGTGAGAGACATGGACAGCAACCCACACATTCTGTTACATGGCAGTCTTAGCTGAAACATAGCCCCTAGTAGATTTGGAAGGAGGGGAGAAGGCAGGGAGTCCCCCCCAAGGAAAACAGTGGTTCTTAAGTGATAATTAGGTGGCAAGGGACGGTTCCAATTACAAAATCTTCAAGTTAGCTGAACGGGGTGCAAAATAGCACAAAGTGAAATAAAACTAGTGGACTTTCAGATTGTTTACACAAGGTATGGTCTATTTAAACAATGTCAACGAGAGGAGACAAAATGGTGCTTAAAAAAGACCTTCTCCAGGAACTGCCAGCTCAGTGACCTCAGCTCCTAAAACAGAAGCAGTTGCTGACTTCCCAAACATGATGGCTACAGCATTGCACCCTCTGTTGGACCAGATGACTAACATCAAAAATAAGCTGGACTGTTTCGAGAAACAACTAGTGGATACAGTTAAAAGGGCAAATGAAACCGACAAAGCAGTGAAACAAGTTGATGCTAAGACAAACTTTATTAAACAGAGACTGGAGGTCGTGGAAAAAGAGTGGATCTCCGCTAAAGAGCAATTGTTACAGCTTCAAATTGAGAAATCATTGTATGTCGTGCAATTTCAGGGTATCCCAGAACAGAAAGGGGAGAATCTAAAGAAATTATTATTATTTTTTTATTAACAATTTTTCAACTTTTACAAAATAACAAAATCTAAAATTATTAAGCGAAGCATTGGCACCAATGACAGACCTTAAAGCGGATCTTCTACAAAGCGATATGGACATGGTTTACCGAACTTATCAAAATTTTATCAAGAAGAACAAACTGCCTGGTGAAATATTTGTTAGATTCTCCAAAAAGTCTACTAGAGATGTTATCTTGAAAGCGACTAACAGGAAATCCCTGAAAATTAAAGGTGAAGAAGCGAAGATCTTAAAGGATATTCCATTTGAGATACGAAAGGGGAGACAACAATATAAAAACTTAATCTCCTTTTTACATAGCCATTCCACTCCCTTCAGGTGGACATTTCCAGAAGGTCTTATTTTCAACTATAATGGTAAAAAGGAGAATTGACTCTGCCCAAAAAGCAAAGATATTCCTGGAGCAGCAGCAAACAGTGTCCAATGATAAACAAAGGACAGTATACAAGCAGGTGAAAAGAGTGATCATGAGTCTGAAGACACTATAACTATTTCTGACAGCTTCTCTGAAGGTTCTGACTCTGAAAAAGGAGTAGCAGCTCCTAAGACTCTTAAACGCCAAATGAAATACGAGAAGAATAAGCACAGGAGATAATTAACGTAATGTAATGAAATGGCAGTGGTGAAGAAAGAGAAAGTGTGGTTTCCCCCCCTCCTGCCTCATCCAACTGCAGCTCAGAGAGGATTGGCGAAACCACTACATGGGGGGGAACGTTGGAGCAGAGCAGCCAGCGCTGCCACTGCCGCATCAACCAGCTTCATTTTTTTTCAAACACTGACCATGATGGGGGTTAATGAGAGCGGGTGTACAGAGCGGGACAGGGTCGCAGGGGAAGAGAGGAGGAAAAGGACCAGTGCATGGATTGAGAGGCAACTGGGCTGTCTTGTGCATGTCACTCTGAGGTCAAAGACATCCTGGTCTCAGAACTGAGTGGAGGAGCAAAAGGAAAAAAGGGCACTGCTATTACCATTGCAGATCTGAACAACTGTGGAGCCAGGAGGCAGAGTAAGTGTTGAGGTGGGTGGGGGATGGTGACATCTCTCCTCCCCCACCTGTTCTCAGTCTGTGAGGGAAAGGAGTTTTTAGGAGGACAAAAAGCACCCCCTGGTGGTTTCAGAAACAGTGTCTCCATCACGCCTTCCCCTCAGCCCTGCTGCTTCTGTGGGAAACGCAGGAAGGATGAGAACTGAGGGTGGGGGTGGGGATCCAGGAGAGCCGGGTTCAGATCCCTCTCCTTCTGAGCCAGGATCCTGTTGTCTGGATCACCCAGGGCCAGTTGCTCAGCCTGACCCGCCTCCCAGGATTATTGTTGTTGGTGGGGAAGGGGCGATGGAAGGGGGAGACTGGTGTGCCTCCTTGAGATGAACAAGAGAAGAGAGGAAACAAAGAGCAAGAGACGGATCATAGCCCTGCTCAGCTGCTGAGGCTGAGCGTATGGGTATGTGCTCAAAAACTGCCTTATTTACTTGCAAGTAAGATGGCTCATCTCCTAAAAATGCTATATATACGAAAAGTAACTAATTTATATGGAAATGTAAGATAACCGTTTATGGTATCCCTTGGGGGGAAAACTAGTTTTGCGTATGATTAAATACATTTATTGGGGCTTCTGTGGGTTCCCCAGTAAATCAATTGCTTTCAGTGGTAAGAATCAATTGCTTTTGTTTGTATTTTGAGGAAATATAATATTGTTAATTGGGCTTGCCTGTGTCCCTGATAAAGTTTATATCTTCAGTACCTGGCATTACATTTTATGGCACACATGACCCGGCCCAACAAAGCAACATTCACGTCAGATCTGGCCCTCATAACAAGTGTTCTGCTTGCATGTTCTGCTATGGCCCGGGATCAACCTTTTTCAGTGGCTGCCCCATGCATCTGGAACAGCTCCTGGAAGACATCAGGGAAATCCCATTTTCCTGGCTTTTCAATGAGAATGCAAAGCAGAGCTATTCTAGACAGCTTTTGGGGCAGCCTGGCCAAAGGGGGAATAATCTGTTGGTTGGGATGTAAGTTGTTTTTAATATGTTGTTTTTTGTTATATTACTACTTTGACTAATTGCTTTCATTTGAGTTTAAAGCACTGATGTTGTTTATGAAGAAATGAAGCTTTTCTCCTGGGAGGTTTGGGATGAGCAAAGCCTCCGCTGTGCATTTTAAAAGTCTTTCTTTCTCTGGGCAGAGAACGGCCATGGGGGGGGGGGGGGGTCTATGAAGTTGTTTACGA
>NW_015176500.1:7382-20709 GCF_001447785.1 Gekko japonicus | reverse complement strand
TAATGGGTGGGGCAAGATCTCCCCTTCCTCCTAGCAGGGAACAGAGGTTTGGAGGAATAGTCATCGGGAAGGAGATTCCTGGAGATCTCTAGGAAACAACCTTTTTATTTTGACCTGGCATGACCTGGTCAGTGGGTGGAGAAACAGATATGATAAAACCTCCTTGCAAAAGGAAGGAGGTCTCTTCCTTGAGGGCTGAGGCCATGAGAGGAGGCAGGACTCTCAATTAAGAAGGCAGCCATTGATCATGTGGTTGGCCTGGACAGCTGGAACAAACTTAAAGGTAAAGGTGACTTTGTAGAGATCTGTAACTTCTTAAAGTTAAAGAGCCTGTCCTATATTTTAACATCTGATAGGGCATGTATAAAGAGAGGGACAGAAGACTGTTTTTACCCATTTCTTTTGTATTCCTTGCTCAAATCTGGTGCTGTGCTAAAAGTACGCTTATGAACTTTTAAAAAATAAATAGGAAGGGTGGGATAAAACTGTAAATAATAAATAAATAAATAAATAATGCTGGTAGTGGTTCTCTGTACTACATAGACCTCCACCATCTCAGACACTGCTTTACGAGCACCGGGGGAAGGTGGGCAGTTGGCAAGTGGCTATTTCTCCAAGGGCGTGCAAGGTGGTAAACTGTCCTTGTGGTGGCCAGGCAGAACTTGGAAGTGATGCTGGGAGCCCTGACCCTCCCAGTGGGTAATTCCTTACAAAGGTCAGGTGGTAGTGGCAGGGTACTGGAGAGAAAGAAAAGCCCCTCCAAGTGTTGAGAAACCCCTAGGAGGGCAGGGTAGAATAGGGCCTCTAGGCCAGAGCAGGCTCGTTCGACCACATTGTTCTTAGATTTTCTTCAGTAAACTAAAAATGTAGTGCAATTGCTTCAGTGACTGAAGACATGAGCATTATTTATAAAACAAGTTCCAACTGCATCAGACCATCCTGATGGGAGGATTGCGTGCTGGAACGATCAGATGGGGAGAAGAGAAGAGAAAAGAGGTAGCTATTTATTTATTATTTACATTTTTATCCCGCCCTCCCCGGAGGCTCAGAGCGGCTTACCCGGCATATCACCAAATCATACAATAGAACAATAAAAACATTAAAAATAGTTTAAGATTGTCTTTTATATACTTCATAAGAGAAAAATAGGCATCAAATATTAAATTAAATAGTAAGGAAATCAAGATACAGATAGATTTAAATTAAATGGCATCAGGAACCAGTGGGTCAAGAAAATAATCTCTAATATCACCATGGTCAAATAGGTATACAAAGCCAACTTAAATTTAGGGCAGTGAACATAAGGCAAATGTCAGTTAAGGACCTAAAGAATCTCATACAAGAATGTGTAACACAATCTATCAAAACCACAATTGATAATACACTACCTGAACTAATTAAGAAAGAAACTGATCCTATACAATTAAAGATGGAAGAAATATCACAACAGATGAAGACAGATGCAGAAGATATAAAAAAACAGATAATTGAAAATAAACAAGAAATCTTAAAAATAGGAACAGCTTGTAGTAACACAGAGGACAAAGTAGAAGAATTAGAACAGGAAGTGAAAAAATTAAAATCAAAATCTGATGGACTGGAAGAATTTTTGATGAACCTGGAAATGGAAAGAACCACTTTAATGCTGAGATGCCAAAATATTCCTGAGACAATAGAGAAAAAATTAAAAGAAGAATTAACTTGTAACTTGTCAGAACAACTTAGCTTAGGATCATATGAAGAGGTAGAACAAGAAATAGATACGATCTACAGGAAAAACTCCTCTTACGCGAGGAGAAATAAAACTCCCAGAGAAGTGCACATAAAATTTACCAGAAGGGAGATGAGGGATAAAATCATTATTGCATCTAATGATACCAAAGTAATTATCCAAGAAAAATAAATAAAAATCCTAAAAGATATGCCGTGGAGAATTAGAGAGCATCGACAATACTATTCTACCTTAACAAATCTGTTAAGTCCAAATGAAATTACATATAGATGGCTATTTCTGGAAGGAGTTCTATTCAACAATGAAGGTAAAAGACACAAAATAGACTCGGTATTTAAAGTTAAAGATTTCCTGGAAAGATATGGAGAAAATCTAGGAAGGCAAGAAGAGGAAGAGAGTGAGAGGGATGATGAAGAAAAAGACCCAGAAGCAGAACAAGCTAAGAAAGATTGAAAAGCAAAAGGGAAAAGAGGAATAATTCCCTTGCAAATACTCAAAATATATCAATATAGAGCCAAGGCAAAGGGAAACATAAACAAGGATGGAGAAAAAGAACAATATAAACGGTTTAAACAGCCCACAAAAAAGAAAGAGAATATTTCACCAAATAAAGAAATTACAATCAGATATTACACGTATACAAGAGACTCATATAAAGAAGGAAGCCATGAAGTACTTAACAGTTAAAAAACTAGGTAAAGTCTTTTTTGCGGCAGATTTAAAGAAAAAAGGGGCATTGCTATAAATGCAAAAGAATACTTATGTGCATAATTAATATATTCATCAAATGATGGAAGAATGGTTGCAATTGCCATTTCAAGAGAGAACCAAAAAACATTAGTGGTAAATACTTATGCTCCTAACCAAAATCAGGAAAAAAATTTCAAAGCAATACAAGGAACTCTGGCAACATTAAATTTTGAAGAGATATGTATGATAGGAGACTATAATGCTGTATTTGATACAAAAATAGATAGAAAAAATCAGTCAAAAAACAAGAAATCAGGAAATATAGTCCCAAACTCTTCTAATGCAATAGCAGAAGAACAAAATATAGTTGATGCTTGGAGATTCAGGAATATAGATAAGAAAGACTACACATATTATTCAGCCAGATATAATTCATGGTCATGAATAGACATGGCCTGGGTATCAACATCTATGGTGAAAGTGATAATAGATATCGAAATCTTACCAAACACACCCGCAGATCATAGTCCATTAATGTTAACAGTTCAAGGAACACAGATAAAGAGAAGATAATCCATGAACAAGAATTTACTATGGGATGAAGAGTTTATAAAGAAAACCAAAATAGAGATCCAA
This sequence comes from Gekko japonicus, assembly GCF_001447785.1. Taxonomy (NCBI): domain Eukaryota; kingdom Metazoa; phylum Chordata; class Lepidosauria; order Squamata; family Gekkonidae; genus Gekko; species Gekko japonicus. The sequence continues at coordinate 17,651 of NW_015176500.1, read as the reverse complement.
GACTTTTTCAAAAGGAATATACAACCAGATATATGGATTGGAACAGTTTGGGAAACATTCAAGGCATTTATAAGAAATTGGCTTATAAACCAAGAGGCTTGGAAAAATAAACAGATAAGAAAGCAATATGGAGATCTAGGGAACCAAATTAAAAAAACAGAAGATCAGATGAAGAAAAATAAGGATTATGGGAAAATAAAAGTGAAATTAAGACTGTTACAACACCAAATGAATTTACTATTGATGCAAGAAATTGCAAAAAAGATCGAGCCAGCCAGCCAGTCAGTCTGACGTCGATACCGGGTAAATTGGTGGAAACCATTATTAAGGAAAGAATTAGTAGGCACATAGATGAACAAAACCTATTGAGGCAGACTCAGCACGGTTTCTGTAAGGGAAGATCTTGTCTCACTAACCTGTTAGTGTTCTTTGAGGGGGTGAACAAACATGTGGACAAGGGGGATCCAATAGATATTATTTACCTTGACTTCCAGAAAGCTTTTGATAAAGTTCCTCATCAAAGGCTCCTAAGTAAGCTCAAAAATCATGGGATAGAAGGACAAGTTCTTTTATGGATCAAAAACTGGCTAGTTCATAGAAAACAGAGAGTGAGTGTAGGTGGGCAATTTTCTCAGTAGAGGGTGGTAAGCAGTGGGGTACCGCAGGGATCAGTACTTGGTCCACTGCTTTTTAACTTGTTCATTAATGATTTGGAGATGGGAGTAAGCAGTGAAGTGGCTAAATTTGCGGATGATACAAAGTTGTTCAGGGTGGTGAAAACCAGTGAGGATTGTGAGGCACTCCAAGGGGATCTGTCAAGGATGGGCGAGTGGGCGTCAACATGGCAAATGGGGTTCAATGTGGCCAAGTGCAAGGTGATGCACATTGGAGCCAAAAATCCTAAATATAAATACACATTGATGGGGTCTGAACTGGCAGAGACTGAGCAAGAGAGAGATCTTGGAGTTGTAGTGGATAACTCACTGAAAATGTCGAGACAGTGTGTGACTGCAATAAAGAAGGCCAATGCTATGCTGGGGATTATTAGGAAGGGTATTGAAAACAGATCAGCCAATATAATAATGCCCCTATATAAATCAATGGTGAGACCTCATTTGGAATACTGTGTGCAGTTCTGGGCACCACACCTTAAAAAGGATATTATAGCTTTGGAAAAAGTGCAGAAAAGGGCAACTCGAATGATAAAAGGGTTGGAACACTTTCCCTATGAGGAAAGGTTAAAGTGCTTAGGGCTCTTTAGCTTGGAGAAAAGACGACTGAGGGGTGACATGATCGAGGTTTATAAGATTATGCATGGGAAAGAGCAGGTAGAGAAAGAGGTACTTTTCTCCCTTTCTCACAATACAAGAACTCGTGGGCACTCCATGAAACTGCAGAGCGGTCGGGTTAGAACGGATAAAAGGAAGTATTTCTTCACCCAAAGAGTGATTAACACATGGAATTCACTGCCACAGGAAGTGGTGGGTGCTACAAGCATGGACGGCTTCAAAAGGGAATTAGATAAGCATATGGAGCAGAGGTCCATCAGTGGCTATTAGCCACAAGGTATAGCTAGGGGCTCTGGGGCAAGTGATGCTCTGTCTTCTTGGTGCTTGGGGGGGGTCAACAGTGGGAGGGGTTCTAATGTCCTGGCCCCACTGCTGGACCTCCTGATGGCACTGGTATTTCTGGCCACTGTGTGACACAGAGTGTTGGACTGGATGGGCCTTTGGCCTGATCCAACATTGGCGTCTCTTATGTTCTTATGTTCTTATGAGTACGCCGAACACTACTACTTTGAAAATTCAAATAAACCAACTAGATGGTTAGTTATAAATTGAGGAAAGAAAAAGGGAAAAAGATTATCACAGCTTTAAGAAATGAGAAAGGAGAAGAGAAACATAATTTGCAAGATTTGAAAATTATAACAAAGCTTTTTAAAAAAGCTATACTCGCTAAACAAACGAGATAAACAAATAATAAAAGAATCTCTTCAAAAATGGAATACGAAAAAAATTGAGAAACAGAAACTTATACTAAATGAAAGAATTTCAATTTGTGAAATTACAAAAGCTATTACAAAACAAAACAAAACACCAGGACCGGATGGACTACCTGCGGAGAAATTGGAAGACCAAATAATACTACAATTTAAAGAAGTACTGCATAACATAACAATAACTGGAAAACTCCCAGACTCATGGAATCAAGCGTTGATCACGTTAATCGATAAGCAAAATTCTGATGAAAAAGAAATTAAGAATTATAGGCCAATCTCATTACTAAATGCAGATTATAAGATCTTTGCAGCAATAATAGCCACAAGACTGAAAAAAGTGTTAGCACAAATTATACACCAAGATCTGGCAGGTTTTCTCCCAAAAAGACAAATTAAAAAATAACGTATGGACCATCCTTAATGTTTTAGAATATTATGAAATGCATCCCAAAAAAACAATTGACTTTAATATTTTTGGACGCCGAAAAAGCATTTGACAACATTAGCTGGGACTTTATGTTACAAAAGTTAGAGGCCTGGGATTGTTGCATTAAATTTTTTACACTCATAAAAGCAATATACACCACCCAATTGGCAAAAGTTATAATAAATGGTGATGTAACCCAAAATATTACAATACAAAAAGGTATGAGATAAGACTGTCCGCTATCTCCACTATTGTTCATATTTACTCTAGAAACGTTAAATGATTTAATATGTGAAAATAAGCAGATAAAAGGTCTTAAGATAAAAGAAGAGGAATTTAAACTGCAAGCATTTGCTGATGATCTGGTCTTCATAGTGGAGGAACCATTAATATCCTTATCCTACCTTATAGAAACAATTCAAGAATATGGACAAATAGCGGGTCTTAAACTATAAATAGACGAATATATTAACAAAACAATTGTACACAGAAGCAAAGAGAACAAATACAAAAAAATATAATCTATGGAAATATCTAAAAAGTTAAGTATTTACATATAATAATATCTAATATAAACAATACATTGACAGAGAATAATTATACAAAATTACTGATGTAAATGAAGATTTAAACTTGTCCTTTATGGGAAAAATTGCAATAATAAAGATGAATATGCTTCCTAGATTTCTCTTTCTTGCACAGAATATACCAATCTTAAGGAACAAGCAAGTCCTTACAGACATGGAAAAAAATTGTAAACAATTTATATGGCAAAATAAAAAAGCGCGGATTAAACTGAAAATGCTACAAGAGAAGAAAGATAGAGGAGGTTTTGGCCTACAAACCTGGAATATATATTATAAAGCGGCAGCAATGGGGTGGATAAAAGAGTGGTTGCTACCCCTGGGCCTGATGTTATACCACCTGAGGCCATAAAAGTTTTCTCTCAGTGGTGGTCTCCCTTTCTGGCAGATTTATTCACTGCTATAGATAAGACCGGTCAAATACCAGATGACTGGAAAAATGCTATAATAGTACCGATCTTCAAAAAGGGAGATTGCCAGCTCCCAAGTAACTACAGACCAATAATTCTTTTGTCCATCGATGGGAAGCTCTATGCCAAACATTTGGCTACAAAGCTTAAGTCTTGGATATTAGAGCAGCAAGTCCTTGGGATAGAGCAGATTGGGTTTTCTCAGGGCAAGTCAACCTTAGACCATTGCATTGTCCTTAACCACTTGGTTAATAAATACAAATCAGGGAAGGGTATGAAATTATATGCGGCTTTCCTGGATCTCAAGGGTGCCTTTGATTCGGTGCCCAGGGATATTCTGTGGGAGAAATTAAGTGACATGGGGATAGACAAGCGACTACTGTTCTTGATTAAAAATCTGCATTCTGGAAACACCTGTCAGATTAGATATTCTAAGAAGGGGGACCTAACAGCCAAGATCCCCATTAACGTGGGAGTTAAGCAGGGCTGCATTCTTGCGCCAACCCTGTTTAACCTCTTCTTAAATGAGGGGAAAAAAATTGAACAAGTCAAAAGCCATAGATACCTGGGCATCTATTTCAATTATACTAACAGCTGGGCTACACATATTAAAGAAGCAGTTAAGTCATCAACTAACAACGCCCTTGCTATTGCGCGTTTCTTTTACACCAAAGGACATCAATATATTCCCACTGCTCTTAAAGTATTTAACCATAAAATACCCGCCAAACTGCTTTATGGTATCCCAATTTGGGTCTCAGCTTGTAATGAAGCTGTAGAACGTGTTCAATCTAAGTTCCTAAAGAAAATCTTGGGGCTACCAGCTTGCGTACCATATGCAGCTATGTGCCTGGAGACAACCCAAAGACGGTTAATTACGATGGCATGGACCATAACCTTCAAATTTTGGCTGTGCCTTCATTTTACATCTGGCCCAAACAGTCTTGTGGTGCACATGTTAACTGAATCCCATCTATCAACTTGGTTGATTAATATAGAGAAAAAATTTTCTATAATCGGCTTTAGTTTTGATGACTTGGTACTTTTGTCTGAGCAGAAGGCTTTTGCCTTACTCAAACAAAGACTCCTCGATATAGAGGTGCAAGATCTGAGAAGACTTGCGCACAGACATTGCTCTCCTGTGAGTATGGGACTTTCTTTTAGCCATATTTCCTCAGGATACCTGGCAAGACTGATTCAGCCCCATCTTCGTAGGGCATTCATGCTAGCACGGTTCGACGTCCTTCCCTCAGCTGTTCTATCGGGAAGGTTTAACAAAATTCCCTATAAAGATAGATTGTGCCCCTGTGGGATGGGGGAAATCGAATCCATTGGACATGTGCTATTGTACTGTAAATTCCACTGTGACATCCGTGTTGTTTTTATTGAACCTGTGTTGGACCCCCTTTTGCCCAATCTGATGAGCATAAAATTAGTTCTTTATTGTCTTTGCATAATATAGAAATTCTGGAACCTGTAGCAAATTTCTTTTATGAGGTATCTAGGAGGAGAGGCTCATATTAAGGCAATTCGGAATATACTCCTCCAGCCTATCTTGAGGCTCTATGCTGCATGTGTATTTGATATTTTATGCCAATAAAGGTGTTGTATTTGTATTTGTTATTTTAGTGGTTGCTATTGGAAAATACTAGACTTTTAAAATTAGAAGGCCACAACTTGTCTATGGGATGGCATGCGTATGTTTGGTATGGAAAGAAAAAAGTCCATACAAACTTTCAACAACATACAATTAGAGGTGCGTTAATGAAAACTTGGAAAGAAATAAAAGAACATTTTTACGAAAAAACTCCCAAATGGGTTTTGCCTTTATAAAGCCCACGCTGATCACCAAGGATAAACAAGAGAGATACAATACATTATTAGAGAAAGATAATCAGAGGAGAAGCTTCACGCACAAAATATAAAATTAACATGGTGGGAAACGGTACAACTAATTAATAGATTCAACAAAGGCATAAAAATAGGCTTTTATGAAACTAAAATTATTTATGTAAGATTTGGCTGTCATCAAATGATAAAATTATCCAAAAATTATACAACTTTTTGCTAGAGGAATATATGCAAGATGAAATTGTAAAAACAACAATGATTAATGGGATGCAGGATATGGGTTATAATATCGAAGTGGATGAATGGCCAAAAATTAGGAAAGTAGCTAAATTTATGAGAGCTATACCATATAAAGAAAGTTTATATAAGATGTTTCATAGATGGCACTGGTCACCTGATAAGATTGCAAAATGTTACCCAAATGCATCAAAGAATTGTTGGAATTGTAAACATAGTGTTGTGGTGGAGGTGTGAAATGACCCATAACTTCTGGTTGAAAATACATAAAATGTTATTGGAAATACTAAATGTAGATCTACCTTTTACACCAGAAATGTTTCTGCTAAATATTATTCCTGATAGTTGTAAGAAAGAAGACTGGTATTTAATAACCTATATCCTAATGACTACTAGAATATTATTTGCAAAAAATTGGAAATCAGATAGGCTTCCCTCAAGAGAAAAATTAGTATTGAAATTGTTGGAAATGGCTGAAATGGATAGATTATCTATAATAACACAAGGAAAAGATGAAGAGTTGTACATTAAAAGGTGGATGAGAGTGTATACATGGATAAAATTATGTTGTGTTAATAGACTCACAACATACTGTAAACAACATTGCTTTGGTTTATACCATTGTATGTAACTGTATAGATTCTCTCCCCCTCCAGGCCAATCCAGGAACGGGAGGGAAGGAATTCTACATTGGAACCATACATTACACAAGAATCCAGGAGAGATAGTCTCTCTGGATTTCAAGACAATAGCCACCAGAACCTTTTCAACTATAGTCCCCTTCCAGCCCAAGAGCAAGGTTCAGACTCTTAACTGGCCTCTGGGACTTTATACAATAGTAGCTCAAGCTAGAGCTGTGCAGTTACTCTTAAGGTAGCATAATTGGTGAGTAGTTCAGACAACAGGACTGAGCTTGGAGTCAGTTGCACATCAAGCAGACACTATTTATATAAACAAGAATAAAGTTTATTCAGTACAGACTTGCAATCAGACTAGAAGAATTCAAAAGAACAACCTAAGCAATGTTTTGCCTTACTACACAATAATGAGTATATTTACCAAGTCAAGAACAGTTATTAATCCAGCATAGTCCATAGAAAGAGTCCAATAGCTCCAAGGGATTTGGAACAAGAAGTCCATCTTTGTAAGCATGCAGCCATGTGCTCAGCTGCACAAAAGAGTCCTTTGTTCTGCCTGGGACAGCACTTCCCAGGTACAATTCAACAGTAGAGAGAGCAAGAGAAGAATCTGAGTTCTCCTGCAAGGGTCAGACAGTTAAAACCCCCAATCTAATTAGAATTAGCTGTGGCCATCAGCCAATCCCAGTAGGAAGGGGTTGTCTAACTTTTGGGGTTGTCATGGTAATGGGTGGGGGATAGGTTAGGTCTGGGGACCACCCTCTGCAGCAAATGATCCCCAGAGTCCCACCTACCCATGGGCCTACGTGCCTGTTTGCATGCCCACTAGGGCATCTGCTCTTCTTCCAGCGTGTGAAGGAATGTTTATGGCAGGCTATAAAGGGCATCTGGTTGGCTTCAATCGGAAATCAAAACAGCAGGGAACCAGCAAGATACATTCCAAGGGGGACATGAAGCCCATAGAAATACAAGGGATATATTTCTATACAGTAACAATGTGAAAATCCAATAAATAAAGTAAAAAAAGAGAAGTCTTTCATGAGGCACCTTGTCAAAAACCTTTTAAATGTCCAATCATATAATGTCTACCAGGTCACCATTATCTACATGCTTGGTCTCTTTCTCAAAGAATGCCGAAAGGTTGGTGAGGCAGGACTTCCTTTTGCAGAAGCCAAGCTGATTTTCTCTCAGCAGGCTTTGTTCCTCTATGTGCTTAATAATTCTGTCTTTGGCTGCGGTCAGATGTGACTTAGCTGTGAATGCCTGATGGATCTAAACTGCATGATCAGATAGTAACATCTGGGAAATGTCCCACAGTCATCAACACCCCGTGCTGCCCCTCCACAGAAACAGAGTTAAAAGTCACTGGCCTGTAATTTGTTAAAAATTAGCAAAAATTGTAACTGACCTGTAATTTCCCTTTAGAAAGGGAGAAAAAAGTTCTCTTTGTCAACTCCCTCCATCATGTGCATAATTTTATAAATCTCTATCATGTCCCCCCTTAGTCATCTCTTTTCTTTGGACCCTTTGTTAAAAATTGGTGTAACATTTGCTACTCTCTGACCTTCTGGAACAGCTGCTGACTTTAGTGATATGTTAGGTATTTGGATCAGTAGATCAATAATCTTGCATTTGTTTTTCCTAAGAACTCTCTGGTGTATGCCATCAGGATCTGGAGACTTATTGTTTTTTAATTCTGCCACGAGGTCTAGGATGTCACCACCTCAATTTGACTTAGTTCTTCAGATTCCCTTCCTGAAAATAGTGGTTATGGAGTGGATACTTGCTCCACACTTTCCACAGTGAACATAGAAGCAAAAAATAAATAAATCATTGAGCTGTCTTCTCCTCATCTTCCTTAAGCAATCTCTTTATTCCTTGGTCATCCAAAGGTCTATCTGCTTCTCTGGCTGGTTTCCGGCACCAGATATATTTAAAGAAATGTTTATTTTTCGTCTTGATACTCTAAGCAACTTGCTCCTCAAATTCAGTTTTGCATGCCTTTCTTTGTTATTAAGACTTTGTTATTAAGAAATTAAGTTATTGAGTTAATTTCTTTCGCCAGTCTTTGCTCTCTTCTGTTCCGTACCTTGAGGCAGGCCTTCCACTTTTTAAAAAGAAGCCTTTTTACTTTTTATAGCTTTGTTGACCTTTGTTGTCAACTATACGGGCATCAATGTTCCCTCTAAGCTGTTGAGTCTTGAGAGCAAAAATTCTGCTTTGTGAGCTACGGGCCTTAAAGTTGTGAGTGAGCAATTTGGTGACTGCATAAATCAGTTTGTTGTGGAGCCGTCCTTCCTGAGCTAAGACAAAAATCTGTGAGCTGGAGGCTAAAAAATTGTGAGCTAGCTCACACTAACTCAGCTTAGAGGGAACACTGACGGGCATTATTTTAGACTTGGCAATACCTTTCCTGACTTCAGGAATGCATTCTATTTGGGCTTTAGTTAGGGTGGTTTTAAATAGTTTCTAAGCATCCTGTAGGGATTTGACTCTCTGGTGTTTCCCTTTCAGCTTCCTTTTAACTATTCCCCTCATAAGTCCCTTTTTTTTGAAATTGAATGTTGCAGTTTTGAACTTTAGGGGTACCTTTCAGTTGACATGAATGCTGAACTTAATAGCGTTGTGATCAGTGTTCCTAATTGGTACAACCTCTGCATCTCTCACCAGGCCTTGAGTCCTGCTCAGAACCAAGTCCACTATCCCTCTTGTTGGCTCTGTGACCAGTTGTTCAGTACATGGTCATTTATGATGTCTAGGAATCTCATTTCTACAGCATGACTTGAACCTGTTGAGGGTAGTCTCCCAGAATTATAACATTATTGGTTTTAGTCACCTCCCTTAGTTCCTTCTCCATCTCAAGATCAGCCTCAAGGGTTTGATCAGGTGGGCCCCACTTCATAGTAACCACCCATATCGCTTCTGTTGTGGAGTTCATTCTCCTAATGTTTTCTAACTTATTTGATTCTGTGCCCTCTTTGATGTGCAATGCAACACTTCCATAGATTGTCCCTTTAAATTGATGTCTTCTACCAGTTGGGGGTTTTTTTGTGCAGGGGGAGTGTTTTCTTATTGACCCTCTTTCCTTTTTGTTTCTAGTTGTTACGTGTATTTTTTTAACAGTTTGCCTCCTTGAGGGCTTTAATTGGGTGGTAAGGTTGGATAAAAATGTTTTAAATAATACGTTCAGTGTGGCTTTCTTAGAAGCCCCCTGTGTATTGTCTGCCATAGTTGTTATTTGAGTGTGCGTTATGTGCAGTTGGAATTTCAGTATGGGTTTCATGCAGGGTTATAGCCTTTATTGATGAGCCTTGGGATTAGTTCATTCAAATACATAAAATTAATGAAAGTTGAGGACAAAATGGAATAACCTTTGAAAAAACATGGTCCAAATTTTATAAATGGATTGAAGAAAATAATATCTGATTTCCACAGACATGCAACCGAAATAGGACAACGAAATACATGCTTTATTATATGCAAAGATCTTTAAATATAAACAATAAGGTGTGAAAAAAATAACTGGTTAATGTATGAGGTTAAGAATTAGATATAACATGGATTATACTAATCCCCGTCTAAATGTATGTTTGTCTGTTATAAAATAAAAAAGTTTTATTAAAAAAAAAGAGCAGCAGGACTCTTATCTGGAGAACTGGGTTTGTTTCCCAACTCCTCCACATGATACCAGCTGGGTGACCTTGGGTCAGTCGCAGCTCTCTCAGCCTCACCTACCTTGCAGGGTGCCTGTTGTGGGGAGAGGAAGGGAAGGAGATTGTAAACTGTTCTGAGACTCCAAATGAAGGACAGGGTATAACTCCAACTCTTCTTCTTTTTTTGTTATTAAGAAATTATTTTTGATCTTAGGAGTGTTGGTGTCTCTCTAATTTGAACCCAAAGTAGGCTTCTTGATGTGTTTGGTGTCTTCCTCAATATTTGTTATTTATAAGATGTATAAGGACTCATAGGGGAGAGAAAGTCCCATTTCTCTGCTCTGTATCACCAGCTCTGGCTTACCCTCCACATCTGCCTCTAGTTTCTGGTTTTCTGTCTTCCCAGTCACCACCTGTGGCTCACCTCTTATCCCCCACCCCTGCAATTTGCCTTTCCCCTTGCCATGCCA
>NW_015176500.1:0-7332 GCF_001447785.1 Gekko japonicus | reverse complement strand
ATTCACCTTTCCCTGAATGGGAAATGGTTTCTCTTCCATGTCTGGTCCTGGTGGCTTTCCCCACCCCCAATCCTACATTATAGCTAAGGGGGCTTCATTGTGAAGAGGATGGGCAGCCCCTGATTATTTGATATAGAGATATTAATATGTGGTGCTGTTATCATTTACTTCCATTAATATGCATGTGTCTACAAGTATTTCTAAGACAGTAAGACACTTGAAAATTTGCTGGTGATGCAAAATGTATATCAGCAGCCTAAATATTATAGGGATTAATGGAACTTCTCTAATAGCAGATGTTTTTAAAAATAACATCTTGAATTGACAGGGGGAGTACGTTTTTAGCATTCATTTGATTTGAGAAAGTAGTGGTAGCTGAGCAGCTGCTGATTGTGTATTTTCATCAAAAGCTGTAGCAGTTGGAAAGTTATTCTTCCTCCTTTGTATCCAACAAAAGCAGTGTAATGCTTGAACAGCCAGATCAAGGTCATTTACAGTTCCAACTGTGCACACTACAGATTTTTATTTTGCCCTGCATAATAATTTAACAGTTCTCCGAAAGAAAGGGCATGTGCAGGGTTATTTTGTATATTCTGACTATATTTTCCTTAAAATTTCAGTTTAATCCTTTGGCAGTGGTATTTTTGTTTCTGTTTAATTTAGTAATAATCAGTTAGAGTTATAAACACTTATGTATCCAGCTAGGAATGCATCATTTTGTAGCACTAAGCTGCATTGAGCCAATTTGAGTGATTTCCAGGAAAGTGTTTTTTGGATTGAGTCCACAAAATATATATATATTTTCCTGACTCCAGCAGCCCAAACAATTGGTGAAATGATTTGGGAGATTAGAAATATTATCTAGGATGTGGAAACAGTGTCAAGCCCCTTTTTCATTCAGGGTTGCAGAGTCAGAGAGCTGCATGTTCTGATGGCAAGTAGTGTGGAAGGACTGGGTCAGACTCTGAGACACCACATTTACAATGAAAAACAATACTAGGTACAGTTATAAGTAATACATTAGGCATCCATATCTTGTTGTATCATCCAGTTTGCTGCTGCATGTATGGAGAAATTGGGCAACATGGCTATATGCAGACATTCATGGGTGCTGAAGGTAGGCCCTGTGACCAAAGTGCGAAGGCACACTCCCTAACATGTGTAGTGTCAATGTATGGCCTGAACCAGCTCATTAGAAAGTGTACATAGTTCCTTTTAAACAGGAATGGTTAAAGAAATTATAGAACCTAATGCTGTTCCTCAAGGTACTTCATTCATTCCAATTGTATTCATTCCAATTGTATAATACACATGCATTCATACAGTTTCATTTGTGGAGGCAATCTTTGGGGTTGCATCTCACAGAAATGTTGAAACTATGGTGAAATGGTGGGATTTGAAGGAAGTGCAAAGTGTTATTGGTGGCAGCCAGGCATAAGAGGTAGCAAGAGATACATTGGAAGCATTTTGTAAATAAGGAAGGGTTTTTCTTTGCAAATCATATGAATTCATTTCTTGTCAGTATTGGAACTATTTGAATCAGTATAATTATTCCCCCTCCCCCAATTCACTGTTGGATCCAGGAATTCTTCTGTTAAGTGTGGGGTCTGCCAGTGATAGAGGGAGGCTTTCTTGAATAGAGGAAGACTCCTTACTTAGTGGAAGTTCTTTGATTCAACGTGTTGGTTTCCTATGTCAGTATAGTTGATTGTAATAAAACAGCATATAACCTTAAAGTGTCCTGGAAAACTAGCCAAAATGATAAAGGCTGATTTCGCACAAGTAGCTGTGCCGTCGCTGCGCCTTCCTTTGCCCCGTTTCCATCAGTCAATTTCCCACTCGAAGCTGTGCGGTCACATTTTGACCCACGGCTTCGCCCGATTTTCCCTGCGGTTTTGTGATCCTGTTTTTTGAGGATCACCAAACTGCGGGCAAAATCAGGCAAAGCCGTGGCTCAAAATGAGGCCGCGCAGCTTCCAGTGGGAAATTGACCGATGGAAATGGGGCAAAGGGAGGCGTGACAGCGGCGCAGCCCCTTGTGCAAAATCAGCGAAAGCTTAGTTTCCTTTTTTTGAACCTGTCAAAAAAGTGTGCTTAAATACTTTACCAGGAAGTACATTCTAGAGGTAGAGGGCCTGCAATCCTACAATTGTTTTTCTTTTTTTTTTTAACTCAGCAATGAGCAATGTCTTTTCTTGGAGACACATGCTCCCTGAAATATTCAGGTTCTAGATGATGCCAATGTTTTAAAAGCTACCAAAAATATTGGCACAAAATAGGCAGACGAGCTGTTTGATTTGGTGTCTTTGCCATTCCCTTCTAGATTTAAAATGCACGATCAGATAGCAACATTTGTCTCCCTTCCCCCAGTTGTTGGCACCACATTATCTCAAGCCATTTGGGAAGTCTAAACGTTCCCTTCCAGTTTGGGGCTTTTCTTAAGGTAGTTAGCGAGGTCCACATAACTGCATATTTGCATCTCTCTCTCTCTCTCTCTCTCTCTCTCTCTCTCTCTCTCTTCCCGCTCTCTCGCACACACACACACACACACACACACACGTCAACTGTTTTCTTTTTTAAAAACTTCCAAAGAAAGACTCCTGTGTATTTTGTATTTCAACTTTTTTCTGTGATTTGCGGCATATGGAGTAGGAAAGGGGTTAATTGAAAAGATGAGTTTTTCCAGAGGGGGAGGGTGGGAGGCAGTCTGAGAATGATGCCAGTGACTCCAGCTTTGCTCCAGCTTTTAAATAAAAATGCCAGCAGCACACAGGACACACAGTTTCAAAAACACTTTCCCCATGGTGCACTACATATCCCAGCAGCCTCCTCCAGTAATCCCATTGGCCAACAGCTGCCACTATCCTGCCAGCAGTTTGAAACACTGCTTCCAAGAGTTTGAAGCGCTGTTTATGTGCCTGCTCAAAATACAATTTTTTTAAGCCACCTGACCGCCCCACTCTGTGGCTGCCATGTCTGATCAATCAACCATGGGGTGAATGCTGCGAGGTGGATTAAGGGGGGGGGGTGGCTGATCAAAACTCTCAATTACAAAGAAACCAAGATAAATTAGAGGCGCGCCAGGCTGCACTAACCCTGTCATCTGGCCGCATCCTATGTTCTCATTTTCTGCCCTGCCCCATGTCAGAACCCACAGCTAACAATGAAGTACACGCATTCAGGAACGGTTATACTTTTATTGCAAAGCTATAGATGCAGTAACATAGGCACTGTTAAGAATGGCGGCAACCCATTGGGCATAATAGGATATAGGGCATTTGTATGTACCCCCCATGGCATGGGCCAATTAGCTACCCTTCCATGCGCGGGACCAGCTAGGAAACTGTTAGGTGGCGAAAGCTGGGAAGCAGTAGTCTCTAACGGTACATAGGAGACTTTCAGACAATACAATGTCCTCCTGCACATCTGTAGAGATAAGCATTTCAGCAAAGGCATAACAGCAGGGATAGGAATGCAAAAGCAATTAACAAGACACAGAATGAGCTCCCCAACCCCCATGGCAGCATAGCTGACACCCCACCAGGAGTATTTTGGAACAATGGCCTCTGAGCCCCAAGTCTGCGGGAGGGTGGTCTAAAAATCCAATTAATAATCTTCAAGAACTGCCGATTTCCAACTTGCCTTATTTGGACAAGTTAATTGAGAGGGCGGTGGCAATACAGTTGTAGAGCTTTCTGGATGACACTTCTATGCTAGATCCTTTGCAGTCCGGTTTTCGCCTGGGCCATGGGATGGAGACAGCACTGGTCGCCCTCACGGATGACCTTCGGAGACATCTGGATCAGGGTGGGTTGGCAGTGCTGCTGTTGTTAGACCTGTCAGCGGCGTTCGACATGGTCGACCATCAGCTGCTCGCTCACCGCCTCGCCGACATGGGAATTCATGGGCTTGCCTTGCAATGGCTTGTCTCCTTTCTCCAAGGTTGGGGACAAAGAGTGGCCATCGGGGAGCAGCAGTCCCGAGGCACCCACTAGTGTGTAGTGTGTCCCAAGGGGCTGTGCTCTCCCCGATGTTATTTAACATCTATATGCGCCCCCTTGCACAGATTGTCCGGAGGAATGGGCTGGGTTGTCACCAATATGCGGATGACATCCAGCTTTATCTGATGTTGGGTGGTCAGTCTGACTCTACCCCGGAAGATCTGGACCGGGTGTTACAGGACGTGACTGGCTGGCTGGCTGGCTGGCTTAGACTGAGTTGATTGAAATTGAATCCAACAAAGACGGAGGTCCTGTGACTGAATCAGAGCGGTACGGGGGTAGGGATTCCACTCCTGGCCTTCGGTGAGGCGCCGCTGGTGCCAGCTCCGAGGGTCAGGAGCTTGGGAGTGCTCCTGGATGCTTCCTTAATAATGGAGGCCCAGGTAGCAGCCGCTGCCAAGGCAGCCTTTTACCATCTTCGGCTGATTAGGCAGTTTTTCCCTTCCTCGAACGCAATGATATGGCGACAGTGATCCATGCTATGGTCACCTCGAGGTTGAACCACTGCAATACTCTCTACAAGGGGGTGCCCTTGGTGCAACTCCGGAAGCTGCAGCTAGTGCAGAGTGAGGTGGCCAGGCTGCTGATGGGCCTCCCCAGGTGGGAGCACATCCAGCCTGTGCTTAAGACTTTGCACTGGCTGCCAATAGCATTCTGGATTCGCTTCAAGTTGCTGGTTTTGACCTTTAAAGCCCTTTATGGTCAGGGACCGGCCTATCTGAGTGACCGCCTTTCCCCGCATGTTCCCCAGAGCGTACTGCGGTCAGGATCCCAAAACCGTCTGGATCTACCTGGTCCAAAGGAAGTCAGGTTGATGGCAACTAGGGCCAGGGCTTTCTCGTTTGTAGCTCCGTCCTATTGGAACGAGCTTCCTGCCGAGATCAGGGCCCTGCGGGACCTTTCACAGTTCCGCAGGGACGTGAAAACAGAGCTTTTTAGGCAGGCGTTCCATTAGGAGCAGTGTCTTACCAGCAGCGCCCTGTGTGAACTTTGATCCAACATGATGTAGTGTGGTGGCATCGCTGAATGTGTCCTTAAATGGCACTTTATTTTTATCGTCATTGAAGTCATGTTTTAAATTGATTTGTCTCTGTTTTAAATGATTTATTCTATTTTATCAATTGTAAAATGTATACTGCTTATCAGCTTTGTGGAAGCCGCCCTGAGCCCGCCTTGGTGGGGAGGGCGGGGTAAAAGTTAAATAAATAAATAAGAAATTAGAAACTATGAACTGTTGCCTTCTTTGCCCTCTAGCTGCAGTTAGGACATGACTGGTGCAGATGAATGGGGGAAAAAAGATGTCTAGGTTGCCTTTAGACTCTTGCCGTGTGCAGAGGGTTTTGCTTTACACAGCGTTGTTCTTCCGACCTCATTTATGTAGTTTCTGAAACAAGACATTGTCTTGCAATATCTATTCCATTTCTGGTATTGTACATGAAACAACATTTCTGCTTTTGTTGCCACATGGAGAGTTTGTTGTTGGGTTTCCTGCCTCTAAACAAAAGCAATCTTTTAGCATAATGGGATTTTTTTTTATTTACAGGATACTTGCTGTATGAAAGGAAGGAAAGGTTCTTTTGCAGAGATCAGTTTGTTGTGTTCAGACTATTGCTGGCTAAATTGACCTTAGAATACTTTGAGGAAATTTGCTGCAGAAAGGTGTATTTATTTTGGGTATAATCCTGAGAAGCCCTTAACTATTTGCATTATTGGGTAAAGTCAAAGTTAGTATAGCTCATCACTTTTTCTGTTTTAATTTATCAGGGTATTTTATTCCACTCACACACAGGCATACACAGTTTGAATTGGACAATCCTGATAGGTGGTAAAGGAAATTATGCCCCTCCTGACCAGGCTATGCCCGGTCTGGCTCCAGGGGAAGCACCCCACCCCACGAGCTTGCTGCTGGAGAGGAGCACAGACCACACACCATGTCACCTGCACCCACTGAAGCCCCCTTGCAGGATGCGAACTGGGAGCCACCTACCCGGCCCTTGCTGTGGGGCACCTTATTGGGTTTTTTGGGTACACTTCAGCATCCCAAAGGTATCTGGGATTTTTGCTCACAAGACTCCACAGCTTAGAGGGAGAATTGCTCCTCTCACCTTTCCTCCTCACATTTCCTTTACAATTGTTGTTGTTCAGTCGCACAGTCGAGTCTGACTCTTTGCGACCCCATGGACCACATCACACCAGACCCTCCTGTCTTCCGTTGTGCTCCAGAGTTTGCTTAATTTCATGTTTGTTGCATCGATAACACTGTCTAATCATCTCAGCCTTTGCTGTCCCCTTCTTCTTTTACCTTCAATCTTTCCCAGCATCAGGGTCTTCTCCAGCGAGTGCTCCCTTCTCATTTGGTGGCCAAAGTATTTGAGCTTCAGCTTCAGTATCTGGCCTTCCAAGGAACAGTCAGGGTTGATTTCTTTGAGGAGTGACTGATTTGATCTCCTTGCAGTCAAAGAGACTCTCAAGAGCCTTCTCCAGCACCATAGTTCAAAAGAATCTATTCATTAGCACTTGGCCTTCCTTATGGTCCAGCTCTTGCAGCCATACATTACTAATCCTTTACAATAACAACTCCCAATGTCTATCCCCTTTCCCACCTAATACAAAAAGAGGGCCACCAAGCAACATTGTTTCTTTTTGATTAGTTTAATCAGGAATCCATTAGCCTTCTGAATCATCAGAGGAAGCCCAGAGTTCTAGTCCAAACCCCATTTTACATCCAAAAGTCCTCCCAAGAACATCTCCTGTTCCCTTCATCCATTTCTGGGAATGCTATTCAGCCATTCGCAGACACATCTAGCTAATCTTATCAGAAGCACATTAACACCTTAGTTTACACCAGACCTCAACTCTCATGTAAACTATCACAGGTTTTCCAGGGAAAGCCATTTTTTGTATTATTTTGAGGCACAAATGCCAGACTGCCTCAGGACACCCCCCCCCCAATAAAAATAGCATCCAGAGCTTAGTCTCTCTGTGTGTGTTTTTTCCTGGAACCAAACTGCACATCCAGGATGCTGGACATTTTGCTCTTCCCTCTGAATTTCTGATCTACAGGACAGGTAGCTATCTAGCCCCAATAGCCCCTGTATTTTCCGCTGATCCCTTTATTTCTAAATAGATCTTATATGTGTGTTATTTCTTGTGTGCTTCCTGTATGTTAGCCTTCTTATTTTCTATTTTAATAAAATATATCTTTATTTTACTTTGAAGTGGTTATTGAGAGTTTCTCAAAGGGAAAGATCCCTGTATACATAGGTACTAGATCCTCACTAATACCCCACCTCTCACTGATGCCTGCCATTTAGCTAAATTCCCCTAGAGC
>NW_015176499.1:431639-435249 GCF_001447785.1 Gekko japonicus | reverse complement strand
ACCAAGTCCCGTGAGGAAAGGCTGAAGGACCTGCGTCTGTTTAGCCTGGAGAGGAGACGACTGAGAGGTGACGCGATCACCATCAAGAACATGAAGGGCTGTCATCTAAAGGTAGCTATGATTGCTAGATTCCTTTTTTGTTCCAATATATTTAATCATGGAAAACTCATTTATTTTCTAGCGCTGTGCCAACCATTTGCACGTGAACAGGTTTAAATTGACAGTACTCCACCAAATCCTTCACTACATCCACTTTTGCTACTGCTCATAGTCACTGTTTCCCTTTGCAACTTCACTGTCATTTGTTTTAGAGATTTTTTGCCCCTTGAAATATTCACAGTGAGTTGGAGATTGTGTAGTATATGTGAAGATGCCATAATGCCACATATCCAGTCAGATTTGACTGTGTGAGACTTCCCTGAAAGTTCACGTACTTTGTATTTCCTCTGTTCCATTGTTTAAGCATAGTGTAGCATAAGATCCTAGTTGGTGGTAACCATGATAAAATAAAGCAAGATATTCTGAAAATCAACAACTGAAACTAAGCTTTGAAGTGGGTTGGCAAATTATGCTTACGGTTTGCATTTGCACCTGCATGGATGTCACACTGCATCATGGTTAAACTGAACTTTTTTTGGTAAACAAAATTTTATTTTTCCATCATAGGAATACAACAATTAATCATTAAACCCTTATATAATGTCTTTGTTTACCCTATGGTTATTACTCCTTCCCCCCTCCTGTGGCTTCCTGCAATGCATTCACCTATTTTCCCCTCATATAGATTTCATCAGTTATTCACATCTTATTTCACGTATCTAACTTCCAGATAACATCAAATTTCTTAATATTGTTCTAAACACAGTAAATTTTGTTTTAGATCCCAGTTCTTTTTCAGATAAATTTTAAAGTCCTTCCATTCCTCAAAAAATTCTTCATCTTCTTTGTTATTTAATTTCTTTGTAATTTTGTCCATTTCTGCCATGAACAGAACTTTTTGTATCCAATCCTCAATCTCTGGTACTTTTTCTAGCTTCCAATATTGTGCATATATCATTCTTGCTGTCGTTATTAAGTACCAGAGTAAGGGTTTTTTTTGTCACATTAACTTCTTCCATCTGTAGTCCCAAAAGCAGAATTTCTGGTGCTTTTTTGAGAGAGCATTTTAGTATTTTCTGTATTTCACTGTGGACGTTTGTCCAAAAGTCCACAGCTTTTTCACAAGTCCACCACATATGGTAAAATGAGCCTTCATGTTTCTTACACTTCCAACACTTATTGGACATATTTTGGTTGCAATACAAGAACTCCTTGAGGGCACTCCATGAAATTGCTGAGCGGTCGGGTTAGAACGGATAAAAGGAAGGACTTCTTCACCCAAAGAGTGATGGATACATGGGATTCACTGCCACTGCCCCCACTGGAACCACGCAAGGAGTGGCGTTTGCCATGTGCAAGAGTTTCCAGCAATTCCTAGAGAGGACTCATGTCACCTCTGGGTTCCCCCCGGAAGTGCCATCAGTCCTCTCTACCAATGGTCAAAATTCCTAGAGAGGAAAGGGCATCACACGCTCTAGGAATTGTGACAATCGGTAGAGAGGACTGATGTCACTTCCAGGGGGAACCCAGAAGTGATGTCACACCATCGGCCAATGGGCTTTTTAATTTTATTTTTCTCCCGCCAGCGCTCAGAGTTATGCGGCGCCGGAAAGAGATCACGGGAAAGGAGGTGGGAGCAAGCAGAACCACCGTGACGTATTATGCCAAAAAGAAATATCCACAAACTTATAAAATCTTATCCAAGATCCAGGTTTACTTGGAGCCATTCCGTTCCTCAAGAATCATTCATAGTGACGCCATCAACACCATCAGTGCCTTCAACACACAGCATATATTGCTCAGAGCGATGGCAGAAAACGTTTGCTGGGGGCGGCGGAGTTGGCATCCCTAAAATGGGGCATTATTCGGACTACCTTCGGGGTGGCCGAACGTGCTCAGCGTAGGAGCCACACAGAATAAACATCAGATGTTTGAGAGCCGCAAGTCGTGAACAAATATCACACGCACCTTTTTATTTTAAAAATATGCAAATCTGCTTTTCAGTAACATTAAATGAGACTGCCAAAAAATAAAAAACAGAAAGGGTAAAAACAGATATTGAGAAGGATATTTATTTGTCCAATGATGTTTGCTTGCTAGTGATATGTATCTGTCTAACAGAGAGGGAAAAAGAGAGAGAGGTGGAAAGAAAGAACGAAGGAGGTGGAAAGAAAGAGAGTGAGCCAGAGAACCAAGAAAGCAAATAGATGGGAGGGAGGGAGGGAGGGAGGGAGAAAAAGTATGCCTCCCCTTCGCTTCCCCAGCTACCCTGCCAGGCAGTGTTCCCTCTAAGCTGAGTTAGTGTGAGCTAGCTCACAGTTTTTTAGCCTCCAGCTCACACATTTTTGTCTTAGCTCAGGAAGGACAGGGCTCCAAAGAAAAGTGATTAAGAACATAAGAACCTAAGAGAAGCCACTGGTGGATCAGGCCAATGGCCCATCTATTCCAACACTCTGAGTCATACAGTGGCCAAAAATACCAGGTGCCATCAGGAGGTCCAGCAGTGGGGCCAGGACACCAGAAGCCCTCCCACTGTGCCCCCCCACCCCCAAGCACCAATAATACAGAGCATCCCTTGCCCCAACCTGAGAGTTCCTATCTATACCATGTGGCTAAGAGCCCCGATGGACCTCTGCTTCATCAGATTTATGCAGTAGCCAAATCGCTCGCTCACAGCTTTAATGCCAGTAGCTCACAAAGTTGAATTTTGCTCACAAGACTCCAAAGCTTAGAAGGGAGCATTTGAAACCAAGTGGTCTCTTCATCTGAAATACCTGAATGTAGTTTTTCAAGTCTTCGGCCGTCTGAAGATTGATGTTTTTGTGACGTCAAACAATGCTTGATGCCCCCTCTACTTCGCTTGGGGTCTTCTATCCCATCAGTCTCTAGGGGACACCTTTCTACACCTTTCTAGGGTTGCCTATTCTGCTTCTTCCCTGTTTCCACTCATTCCGAGGGTGCTACACAAAACTGTGATGGACTACACCTCCTGCATTTTGATCACACCCTGGTGGCCTCATCAGACATGGTTTCCACACCTACTTTGGCTATCTCGGCGAGTCTTTCTGCATCTGCCCCCGAACTCAGACCTCCTCTCTTGGGATCGAGACCGGGTTCTACATCACAATCCAGCCTTTTTAAAACTCACAGCTTGGAGGATTCTGCAATTATCTTTCCTCCTGCCGTGGTTGGGATACCACTGAATGCTCAGAAACCATCCACTCATCGAACTCACCATGCAAAATGGACCCATTTTGTGACCTATGCCTTTAATAAGTCTTTTGAGCCTTCTAAAGTGTCATTGTCTGATATATTTTCATATATCGTCTCCTTGAAGGATTCTGGGCTAACCTACTCTTCCTTGAAAGTTTACCTTGCAGCTATTTCAGTCCACCATTCCCTGATAGAGTGATTCTCTGTTTTTCCCCCACCATCTTACTAAGTCCTTTTGAAAGGTCTTCCGCACTTGTGTCCGCCTAGGAAGCCAGTAGTACCTGCATGGTCTCTTTCC
>NW_015176499.1:419977-430916 GCF_001447785.1 Gekko japonicus | reverse complement strand
TAAAGAGGGGCTGTGGCTCAGTGGCAGAGCACCTGCTTGGCATGCAGAAGGTCCCAGGTTCAATCCCCGGCATCTTCAGGTAAAAGGACCAGGCGGTAGGTGATGGGAAAGACCTCCACCTGAGACCCTTGAGAGCTATAAAGAGGGGCTGTGGCTCAGTGGCAGAGCATCTGCTTGGCACGCAGGAGGTCCCAGGTTCAATTCCCGGCATCTTCAGGTAAAAGGACCAGGCAGGACGTGATGGGAAAGACCTCAGCCTGAGACCCTGGAGAGCTGTAAAGAGGGGCTGTGGCTCAGTGGAAGAGCCTCTGCTTGGCACGCAGAAGGTCCCAGGTTCAATCCCCGGCATCTCCGGTTAAAAAGGACCAGGCAGTAGGTGATGGGAAAGACCTCTGCCTGAGACCCTGGAGAGCTATAAAGAGGGGCTGTGGCTCAGTGGCAGAGCATCTGCTTGGCATGCAGGAGGTCCCAGGTTCAATCCCCGGCATCTTCAGGTAAAAGGACCAGGCGGTAGGTGATGGGAAAGACCTCCACCTGAGACCCTGGACAGCTGTAAAGAGGGGTCGTGGCTCAGCAGTAGAGCCTCTGCCTGGCATGCAGAAGGTCCCAGGTTCAATCCCCGGCATCTCCAGTTAAAAGGATTAGGTAGGAGGTGATGGGAAAGACCTCCGCCTGAGACTCTGGAGAACTGTAAAGAGGAGCTGTAGCTCAGTGGCAGAGCATCTGCTTGGAATGCAGGTGGTCCCAGATTCAATCCAGTTAAAAAGGACCAGGCAACAGGTGATGGGAAAGGCCTCAGCCTCAGTCCCTGGAAAACCCCGCCAGTCTGAGTAGACATTACTGACCTTGATGGAGAGAGGTCTGATTCAGTATAAGATTGTCATGTCATGATTGGCATGAAGCATGGACGGCTTCAAGAGGGAATTAGATAAGCATATGGAGCAGAGGTCCAACAGTGGCTCTTAGCCAAAAGGTATTTATGCTAATGAGCTCCTGCACCTGTTTTTCTACGAAATGACCCCTGCTAAGATGTAATAGAACGGGCTGTTGTGAGGATAAAAGGGAGAGGAGAGGAGGAGGTGGTAAACCGCTTTGGGTCCACATTGAGGAGAAAGGTGGGGTAGGAATGGAGTAAGTAAATAAACAGATAAATAAGGGTGCAGACAAACCCGGCACCCTGGATTCTTCACCTGGCTGTAAAGGTAAAAGGCACACACAATCTCAATTCAGAACGAGGGATTTTAACTTTCAATCCCTGCTTGGTTTTACGAGTCAGAATCTCTCATCTCCATGTGTAGTCTTCAAATTAAAAAGGACGGTTCCCCAAAAAATCCCGTGTCTGTTCATCCCTGTAAAGCTTTCACCAAGGAGAGTCCAGGGAAACGCAGTTCTGAAAAGCAAAATCAAGCAAGGGCTGAAAGGTTAATGTCATCTCCCCCCCGCCCCCCGCTTTCCAGTCCTGACCGCAAGACAGATCGGGTTTGCCTATGCAATTTGCTTTTCACGGACAGAGGAAGATCTGTGAACTTCATGTGCCGTAAGAGCTGTAAATGAAGCCAACGGCCACCACGGATCTACAGAAAGAAAACTCGATGCTGTACCTTAAAGTTACGCAAGAAATGAGGACGGAAGTCCCATCGTCCTGCCTTGCGAAACTATCAGGCATCATGCACAACAGAAATTGCTTAGCTCTCTGCTTCCCAACAGTGACAAAAACAAGGCAAGAATTAGCATTGTGGAAGGATGCACACTTGAGCAAGCATGAGAACAGGCCATTTGGGAAACCCTTCCCTTTACAAAGGAGGAGGAGGAGGAGGAGGAGGAGGAGGAGATTGGATTTATACCCTGCTGCCCTTCACTACCCAAGGGAGTCTCAGAGCGGCTTACAAACTCCTTTCCCTTCCCCTCCCCACAACAGACACCCTGGGAGGTGGGTGGGGCTGAGAGAGCTCTTGACAGAAACTGCCCTTTCAAGGACAGCTCTTGTCAGAGGTATGGCTTGCCCAAGGTCATCCAGCAGCTGCAAGTGGAGGAGTGGTGAATCAAACCCGGTCCTCCCCGATTAGGGTCCGCTCACTTAACCGTTACACCCGACAGCAATAAAAATGACTCAAACAAAGTTTGAGTCCAATGGGACCTTAAAAGACCAACAAAGTTTAATGCTTTCATGGGCGTGCACATTTCTTCGGGTACCCGGAACGGAACTTTGTGCATTCATACCACCATAACGAGGTCACAGACACCGAACCCACCTTCACATCCTCTCTCGCCAAGAAGAGCCCTTGAAACACCCCGGGCATCTGGTCTTCCGTGCCACTTGACCAAGTGTTGTGTAACCACTTGACCAAGTGTTGCGTAATTACAAAAGATTTCCCCAGACTTAGATCAAAGGGGGACGAGCCTCTCAAAATGCCTCCCTGCTCCACCTACATTGTTGTTTTGTCTTAAGGAAATTGCTTCATTGTCTGCTCTTTTATTTATGTACTTGGTTTATACCCCACCTTTAAGAATGACAAAGAACCCTGCTGGATCAGACCCAAACTCCATCCAGTTCAGCATCCCATCTCACACATTGGCCAGCCAGTCCTTCTGGAGGTATAACAACATGGAATAGAGGCCAAAGCCTTCCCCTATCAAGAACCTCAGAAGAGCCCTGCTGGATCAGACCAGTGAGGGTCCATCTAGTCCAGCATTCCGTCTCACACAGTGGCCAGCCAGTTCCTCTGGAGGGCCAACAACAGGGCAGAGAGGCCGAGGTCTTCCCCTGAGAAGAACCTCAGAAGAGCCCTGCTGGGTCAGACCAGGGAGGGTCCCTCTAGTCCAGCCTCCCGTCTCACACAGGGGCCAGCCAGTTCCTCTGGAGGGCCAGCAACAGGGCAGGGAGGCTGAGGCCTTCCCCTGAGAAGAACATCAGCAGAGCCCTGCTGGATGAGACCAGGGAGGGTCCCTCCAGTCCAGCCTCCCGTCTCACACAGGGGCCAGCCAGTTCCTCTGGAGGGCCAACAACAGGGCAGAGAGGCCGAGGCCTTCCCCTGGTAAGAACCTCAGAAGAGCCCTGCTGGGTCAGACCAACAGTCCATCTAGTCCAGCATCCTGTCTCACACAGTGGCTAACCAGTTCCTCTGGAGGGCCAGCAACAGGGCATAGAGGCCGGGGCCTTCCCCTGATATTGCCTCTTGGCTCTGAGATTCAGAGGATTAGCGCCTCTGAATGTGGAGGTTCTCCTCAGTCAACATGGCTAGTAGCCATTGATAGACCTATCCTCTGTGAATCTATCTCATTCCCTTTTGAAGCTTTTTATTCCTGTGGCCATCACTACATCCTCTGGCAGCGAATTCCACATTTGAATCACTCCCTGTGTAAAGTGGTATTTCCTTTTGTCCGTCCTGAACCTACTGCCCATCAGCTTCATTGAATGCCCTCGAGCTCTCGTCTTTTGAGAAAGGGAGAGGAAAAAAAATCACTATATCAGCTCCCCAATGGGGATCCAAGCCAGTTTAATATCATTCTCCTCTACTCCATTTTTATTCTCACAACAACCCAGTGAGGTAGGTTAAGCTGAGAGAGTGTGACTGGCCCAAGGTCACCCACTGAGCTTCCGTAGCATGAGTAGGAACCCAGGTCTCCCAGATACTAGTCCGATACTCCTATCCACTGCACTATACTGGCTCTACGCTAAAAGGAGCCTCTGGATGTATCCTTGGCGGGAGGGCGGGGTAAAAGTCGAATAAATAAATAAATAATAAATAAATAAGTAAATATCTGAGCTGTAGGGCAACGTGAGCTGGACTATGAAGTCTTCAGGCACAGTTAAAGCTGCAACAACTTGTGCTATAATTAGAAACCCGGAAGACAGAATGTGGTGCCAAGGTGGAATAATTGCAGGAAAATGCGGCTTAAAGAGATGCCAAACAACTTCTCCAGGAGTAGAACCACATTGCAATTAATTCCAGGAAAATAAAGCATAAACAATTTTAAAAACACAGACACAACATAAGAACACCGCGGGGCTGGATTCTCTTCGTACATCGAGTAACTGCTTCGCACGACGGCGGGAAAATGGCAATCACGATTTGATTTTTAGAAATACGAAGAGCACCTCGATAGCATTCAGTCGTGAAAACAGCCTGGAAACGTTACGGATTGCGTGTACAAAAGATATGCAAAATACAACCGGGGAGGGGGGGGTAGGATGTTGGATCTCATTTGAGGATCTGGGATCGCACCATGCAGCTCAGTGGACGGGAAACGACGCTATTCTGCAAGAAAGATAAAGCCGTCGAAGAAGAAAAAAGAGAAAAGACACATTTTATGACAAACAGACCTCTTCGGATTGAAAACACTACATCATCCGGAAATGTATTTGTTGGGGAAGGACCACCTTGGAATTGTTGCTGCGTGCAAGGTATTTTGGCACAGCCTGTATTGCGTGTCGATTTCATAACTTCTCCTTCCCACCACAGATGTTCACGACGCCGTTGCTGTCCTTACGTTATTGACGTACTCTGTTGGGTTTTTTTTGCCAATGATGTACCCAAACGAGAATATTCCCCAGTGGGTAGCCGTGTTGCTCTGCTGTAAAAGAGCCAAATTCAAAGGCTAATGCGATCTTGGGGTGTATCAACAGAGGCATAACATCCAAATTGCAAGATGTCACAGTCCCGCTGTACACCGCCTTGGTCAGGCCGCACCTGGGGTATTGTGTGCAGTTCTGGAGGCCTCACTTCCAATAGGACGTGGACAGAAAGGAGCGGGTGCAGAGGAGAGCGACGAGGAGGATCGGGGCCTGGAGACCAAGAAGCCCTATGAGGAAAGGCCAAGGGACTTGGGAATGTTCAGTCTGGAGAAGAGGAGGCGGAGGGGGGATGGGAATGGCTCTCTTCAAGTCTTTGAAGGGCTGTCACTTAGAGGAGAGCGGGGAGCTCTGTTCCTGTGGGCAGCAGAGGAGAGGACTTGCAATGTAATAGGTTTAAATTAAGGGCGGGAAGGTCCCGGCTGGATATTAGGGAAAACTTTTTGATGGTCAAGAGTTTTGGAAATGGGTCCATAGTTTGATGGAGAAGATACTAAGAGCAAAGATTCCATTTACTCCAGAGGTCTTGCTGTTGAATATATTTCCAAATGACTATGAAAAAGAGAATAGGTATTTGACTGTTTATATGACGACAGCTGCAAGAATTTTATATGCCAAATATCGGAAAACTATGGTGATACCAACAAAACAGGAGTTTGTGAATAAACTTTTTGAAACAGCAGAAAATGATAAACTGACTTTAGAAATGAGATTAAGCAAAGAGTGGACATTTCAAAAAACATGGAAAAAGTTTTATGATTGGTATAATGTAAGCACAATAGAAGATTAGGCAATTATGGCACAATGGACTTGAGAACACAGAAGACAGAAGAATGGAAAGTGATAGAGCGTTTCTATTAATTAAGTAATTGGATATAAGCATATAATGTAACTGTACTCTTGGTATACATGTTATGTGTAGTAGAGTGTCGGTTTGTAGTGTGTAGATTTGTTTGTTGTAGATTATAAAAGAAAAATTAATAAAAGTGTACCTAAAAAAAAAAGAGTTGTGCCACCATGGAATCAGCTGCCTCGGGAGGTGGTGAGCAGCGGCTGGACAAACCCTTGTCAGGGATGCTCTAGGCTGTTCCTGCATTAAACAGGGGGTTGGACTAGACGGCCTATAGGACCCCTTCCAACTCCGTGACTCTATGATTCTAAGTCCAGTAACATCTTGGAGACCGACAAGATTTCCAGGGCAGAAGGTTCCAAACGTCAAAGCTCCCTTCATCAGGTCAAAGTAAGACGAGAGACCTCCGATATGGGATCTCCCTTACTACTTGTACCTGAGAAAGGGATCTTTGACCCTTGCATGCTTATACCCTGGGAATCTTGTTGGTCTTCAAGACGCTGCTGGACTTGAATCTTGCCCTCCAAATGAGATGGTGACCAGCAACGACAGAATCACAGAATGTCAGAGTTGGATAGCCGACATACCCGAAAGATGGTCGCCCAGCCTCCGCTCGAAAACGTCCAGCGAAGGAGCCTCCACCGCCTCCCGAGGCAGACTGTTCCACTGCTCAACCACCCTTACAGTCAGGAAGTCTCTCCTGATATTTAGCCGGTATCGACTCCCTTGTCATTTCCACCCATTCGATCTAGTCTTGCAATCCGGAGCGAGAGAGAATAGATCTGCTCCATCTTCTACATGACAGCCCTTCAAATACTTGAAGACTGCCATCGTGTCCCCTCTAAGACCTGACCAAAAAGGAGTCCATATTTGTTTGTGTGGGGGGGGTTGAGTGGGGGTGTCTTTTGCTTGGGACCTGGGGACGACTCCTAGTTCGGGTTGGCAGCTTTGAGTTGGGAAATACCTGGAGATTTGGGGGAGGGCCTACAGGCAGCGTGAATTCAGGCAGCATTGCAGGGCGGTGAATGAGGTTCCCCCCCTGGTCTGCCACATCCTGGCGGCTGTCGGTTCGGTCCCGCCCGTAGTATTTATTTGCACGGCGTCTGGAAATTCTCCACCTGTTCTTCTTCTTCTAGGGGATGAAGCTTGAGGAACCATCGGCCCTTCCATCGATGTAAGACTCGGCTTATTATGGGATGCAACAAAGGCAGGTTCCTGTTGGGCAATGCTGCACTCAGCCGGGAGTGTGATAAACCTCTGGGGAGGGGGAGGGGAGGCCAAAAGACATCCTCGCCCTGTGGATTTCTTCACGCTCACTGCAGGAAGCTTGCGAGAGACACCACACGGCCGGCCTGAGTCACGTCAACTGCGGAGGAATTCCCAGGAGCTCAAGCACCTGATTTCTTGCGCATGGTACAGATTGCACCTGGGGAACCGAGCGGGCCGGCGGTGTGATCCGAAATGGAGTTAACATCCTTCTAAGTTACCTCCAATGAAGCTGATGGGCAGTAGGTTCAGGACGGACCAAAGGAGATACATCTTTACACAGGAAGTGGAATTGTAGAAGTCACTGCCAGCGGATGTGGTGATGTAGGTATCAGAAGAAGTGAGCAGTGACTCAGGAAAGCTTCTCCCCTGCTACAAATCTGGTCAGTCTTTAAAGAGCTCCTGGGCTCCTCCTCTTTTCTGCTGCGACAGACAGACTCATGTGGCTACTCACCTTGAACTTCCAAAGGGGATTAGATAGATTCATAGAGGTCAGGTCTATCAGTGGCTACTAGCCGTGGTGACTGAGGGGAACCTCCACATTCAGAGGCAGTCTCCGAATTTCAGAGCCAGGAGGCAAATCAGGGGAAGGCCTTGGCCTCTCTGCCCTGTTGTTGGCCCTCCAGAGGAACTGGCTGGCCCCTGTGTGAGACGGGAGGCTGGACTAGATGGACCCTCCCTGGTCTGATCCAGCAGGGCTCTTCTGATGTTCTTCTCAGGGAAAGGCCTTGGCACACTATCCTCTTCCTATGGCTTTCTTCGATCATTGGGTTTGTATGGTACTTTCTGTGTAGATTTATGGCCATTCAGGGGTGACTTTGCAGTCAGTACAGCATTGGCTCACGGTGGTCTGAATGTGGCTTTGAGCTGCATCTTTCCCTCAGTGTTGAGAAAATGTGGAGCGAAAGCCAGATGCAGAACCAGCCCTTGAGGAAAAGGTACAGCTCAAAACCACATTCAGATTCCCGGGGCCAACACCATACTGGCTGCAAAGCCACCCCTGAATGCCCGTAATTCTATGCAGAAGGTACCGTAAAGACCCAAGGATCAAAGAAAGCAAAAGCAGCATGCATTGCAGAGGCTACCATAAAATCCAATGGTCAAAGGAAGCGAAAGCGGCATGCATTGCAGAGGCTACCATAAAGACCCAAGGATCAAAGGAAGCAAAAGCGGCATGCATTGCAGAGGCTACCATAAAATCCGATGATCAAAGGAAGTGAAAGCAGCATGCGATGCAGAGGGGAATTTCTGTTCCAACGTAGGTTTGCTAAATAACAGAGGGAAATGCCAGTGCAGAGTCACACTCTACGGTGCTTCGAGACTCGAATCGAGCTGCTACCCTCGAAAATAAATGGGTGATTCTTGCACATTTCTGTAGCCAAAGATGTTTCCGTTAGTAAATGCATAGTTGATCTCTCTGTCTCTAGATGAGCATTGGTTAAACTTTAATTCTTCCCAGCTAACTCAAAATGCCGAACGCTCTTTCACGAAGGGTAAAAAGGTAAAGGTAAAGGAGCTGCGGTGGCTCAAGGGGTTAAGACGCTGAACTGCAGGCTGTGGAAGGTCAGTAGTTCAGCAGTTCGAGACCCGGGTTGCCGCCAGTGTTCCCTCTAAGCTGAGTTAATGTGAGCTAGCTCACAGTTTTTCAGCCTCCGGCTCACACATTTTTGTCTTAGCTCAGGAAGGATGGCTCCAGAGCACACTAACTGATGCTGTAGCCAAATCGCTCACTCACAACTTTAATGCCCAG
Organism: Gekko japonicus; assembly: GCF_001447785.1. NCBI lineage: Eukaryota > Metazoa > Chordata > Lepidosauria > Squamata > Gekkonidae > Gekko > Gekko japonicus. Next base: position 422,477 of record NW_015176499.1, on the reverse strand, counting down.
TAGCTCACAAAGTAGAATTTTTGCTCACAAGACTCCACAGCTTAGAGGGAACATTGGTTGCCGCATGACGGAGTGGGAAGGTAACAGCGTTCCGTGCGCCTTGGTGTTTAGTCATGCCAGCCACATGACCACGGAAACGTCTTCGGACAGCGCTGGCTCTTCGGCTTTGAAACGGAGATGAGCACCGCAACCCTAGAGTCGGACTCGACTGGCTTTCGAGCAAGGGAACCTTTACCTTTACCTAAAAAGGTAAAAGGTAAGAGTTTCCCTTGCTCGAAAGCTAGTCGAATCCGATTCTAGGGGGCGGTGCTCTTCTCTGTTTCCAGGCCGAAGAGCCAGCGCTGTCCAAAGACTTCCCCGTGGTCATGAGCAGTGTTCCCTCTAAGCTGAGTTAGTGCGAGTTAGTTCACAGTTTTTTAGCCTCTGGCTCACACATTTTCGCCTTCGCTCAGGGAGAATGGCTCCAGAGCAAACAAATTTATGCAGTAGCCCAATCGCTCGCTCACAACTTTAATGCCAGGAGCTCACAAAGCAGAATTTTTGCTCACAAGACTCTACAGCTTAGAGGTAGCATTGGAGGAGGGCGGCCTGACTAGACGCCGAGGCGCACGGAACGCTGTTCCCTTCCCACCGAAGTAGTCCCTATTTATCTACATGCAGTTTCTTGCTTTTGAACGGCTAGGTTGGCAGGAGCTGGAACTAGAGACGGGAGCTCACTCCGTCATGCGGCCCTCGGGTCTCGAACTGCCGAGCTACCGACCTTCCGGTCTGCAACTCAGCATCTGAACCTCTGAGCCACCGTGGCCTTTCACGAACGGAGACGGGCGCATATAAAGTCTCTCCACTCCCCCCTCTTGCGCACATACAATTTTGCCCCCTTCTGCGCCATTCCAATTTTGCCAAGCCCCAAGAACTCTCTCCACTGGAAAAGGTTCTGGCAGAGCCAGGAGGATGCCGGAGGGCCGGGACTTGCGTAAGTTAAGAGTAAATGTCCTCAAATTTAATCGCTTTTGACAGGCGCACATTTGTGTCGAAAAACCCCGGACGTGTTTTGTCAGCGTTTGGAAATCTGCATTTCCTCACTTGTCAGGCCTGCCTCGACAAAGGCTGGAAAAAAACCCTCGCACTCGGAGGACGAGGTCGCGAGGAGCTGCCGCGGTTCACTTTTTTTTTGAAAAGCGAATCCCTTTCATGCGGCACCAATCAAAATAATACGTTTTCGGGTTCACCCAGAACTCTTCTATTAGACCAGACGTTTACACACACAAAAGATGGAGAACTTCGGGTTTTTTTTTTTTAATGCCTTACATAGGGTGCAAAAAAATAAGAATAAAAAGCTCTCACAGTCAGGGGACGCAAAAGACCTCTGACTCGCCCTTACCTTCCAGCTTGAAAAGGAGTGATGGAGAATTCAAAAATTCAGACATGGTTTTAGTGTTATTTTGGCAGGTCTAATAAAAAGAAAAAGGTAGCTAGACCTGACCTAGACGGCCCAGGCTAGACTGATCTTGGCTGATCTCAGAAGCTAAGCTAAGAAGTTGCCCCATGACGGAGTGAGCTCCCGTCTCTAGTTCCAGCTCCTGCCAACCTAGCAGTTCGAAAGCAAGAAATTGCAAGTAGATAAATAGGTACCACTTTGGTGGGAAGGGAACAGCGTTCCGTGCGCCTTGGCGTTTAGTCATGCCGGCCACATGACCACGGAAACGTCTTCGGACAGCGCTGGCTCTTCGGCTTGGAAACGGAGATGAGCACCGCAACCCTAGAGTCGGACTCGACTGGGTTTCGAGCAAGGGAACCTTTACCTTTACCTTTAATAAAAAGAAAAAGGTAGCTAGACCTGACCTGGACGGCCCAGGCTAGACTGATCTTGTCTGATCTCAGAAGCTAAGCAGGGTCGGCCCTGTCTAGTATTGGGATGGGAGACCTCCAAGGAATACCAGGACTGAGATGCAGCGGCAGGCGATGGCCAACCACCTCCGAGTGCCTCTTGCCTTGAAAGCCCTCTGGGGGTCGCGGTAAGTCAACTGTGACTTCATGGCCTTTTCCACCAGCACCACTAATAAAAAGATATCCCCTGGTCAGTGTTCCCTCTAAACTGAGTTAGTGGGAGCGAGCTCAGTTTTTTGGCCTCCGGCTCACACCTTTTTGTCTCGGCTCAGGAAGGAGGGCCTCCGGAGCAAACTAACTGATGCAGCAGCCAAATCGCTCGCTCGCAACTTTCATGCCAGGAGCTCACAAAAGCAGAATTTTGGCTCACAAGACTCCACAGCTGAGAGAGAGCACTGCCCCTGGTTTTGGTTTGGAGTTTACATGACCCACAACCAGGAGTCATTTCGTAGAAAAAGAGGTGCAGGAGCTCATTAGCATAACTCATTAGCATATGCCACACCCCCTGACATCACCGGAAGTGTGTCGGAAGGCAACACCCACCGCTCAGGCTCCACTGGACTGTTTTGGATTGCTAGCTATTTCGGGGGGGGGGGGCTTGAAGATCTGTCCT
>NW_015176499.1:409845-419899 GCF_001447785.1 Gekko japonicus | reverse complement strand
CGGGGGCGGGGGGAGCTCTGCAACTTACCTGGCTGCTTCTTGCTCTGACTGAGGGCTGCTGGGAGTAGGGGGTGGGGCTTGTTGCATGTGCCCGCACCCTGGGCTCTTTACTGCCGGAGCTCCGCTCCTGTGCGCTCCTGCAGGAAATGACCCCTGCCCACAACATTCACTCATATCTCTGAGCAGCAATCACAAAGATTTGTTGGACGTATCTGGACTTCAACACATGTAACTTTCTCCACAACGTCTTCTGGCTGTCGTTGGGACGACAGTGGGGTACACTCACATGAAAAGCTACGGCGCAAAAGAGGCCGAATAACACCGAGAGGGGAATAGCCTCATATAGTTCTGTGAGTTACCTGGCATCCATGGCTAAGGCTTGTACACTAGAACAGAAGAAGAGATTGGATTTATATCCCACCCTTCACTACCCGAAGGGGTCTTAGAGCGGCTTACAATCTCCTTCCCTTTCCCTTCCCCTCCCCACAGCAGACACCCTGTGAGCAGTGTTCCCTCTAAGCAGAGTTAATGTGAGCTTGCTCACAGTTTCTTAGCCTCCAGCACACACGTTTTGTGTTCACTCAGGAAGGATGGCTCCAGAGCCAACTAATGTATGCAGTAGCCAAACTGCTCGCTCAGAACTTTAATGCCAGTAGTTCACAAAGTAGATTTTTTGCTCACAGGACTCCACAACTTAGAAGGAGTACTGCCTGTGAGGTACGTGGGGCCGAGAGAGCTCTTTCCAGAACTGCCCTTGAGAGAACAGCTCTGAGAGAACCTGTGACTGACCCAAGGTCACACCAGCAGCTGCATGCAGAGGAGGGGGGAATCAAACTCGGTTCTCCCAGATTAGAGTCCGCACTCCTAACCACTACACCACACTGGTATGCCCGCGGACAGTGTTTCCAGTTATCACTGGCAACAGCTAACCCAACAGCGGTACTTTTCATAAGAACATAAGAGATGCCAATGTTGGATCGGGCCAAAGGGCCATCCAGTCCAACACTCTGTATCACACAGTGGCCAGAAATACCAGGTGCCATCAGGAGGTCCAGCAGTGGGGCCGGGACATTAGAAGCCCTCCCACTGTTGACCCCCCCAAGCACCAAGAAGACAGAGCATCACTTGCCCCAGAGCCCCTATCTATACCTTGTGGCTAATAGCCACTGATGGACCTCTGCTCCATATGCTTATCTAATTCCCTTTTGAAGCCGTCCATGCTTGTAGCCGCCACCACTTCCTGTGGCAGTGAATTCCAAGTGTTAATCACTTTTTGGGTGAAGAAGGACTTCCTTTTATCCGTTCGAACCCGACCGCTCAGCAATTTCATGGAGTGCCCACGAGTTCTTGTATTGTGAGAAAGGGAGAAAAGTACCTCTTTCTCTACCTGCTCTATCCCATGCATAATCTTATAAACCTCGATCACGTCCCCCCTCAGCCGTCATTTCTCCAAGCTAAAGAGCCCCAAGGGGAAGGGGGGGGGAACCCCTTCGGCATTCTGATCTTATTTTTTCCCATAGCTAAATAACACCTTCATAACAACACCCCCAGGATTTCAGAGCAGTCGCTGAATCAGTACAACATATGGTTCAACTTTCTAATCCAAAGCTCTGAAAAGGCAGAGATCAGGAGGTTTTGCAGGACAGCCGAAGGCCCGTCTCCGGGACGCTTCATGCTGGAGACAGAGGCTGATTTCCGAGAGTGCTGGACGTGGCCATCCATTTGCGCTAGTTATTGATATCGGGTCCATTTCCTGGCAATGCCCTCCTCGCGGCTTCCAAAGCGTACTGCCAAAGCGAGCTGCATCGATACCGTTCCCAACAACTGATTTTTGCGCTTGCATTACGATTGCCCGCGTCTGGGCTGTATCACCGTTTCCTGCAGCAGCCCGTGAGATTTAAAAGGAAAAAACCCCTCTGGGCAAAAGTTTATCAGTTTCCTGAAAGAGGTGGAATAGAATAAGAGTCCCGTGGCAGCTTGCGCCGACTGTCTTTAAGGAGGCACGGAGCTCCAGTTTTTATTTTGCTCGAACATACGGACCCGGATCTAGTCCCCCTTTGCAACCCAGGATGGCCACAAAAACTGTGCAAAATTTAACAAAGGAGCATGTTTTTATTCTTCCAAAGAGCTCAAAGGAGTGTACGCAGTTCTCACCTTCCTTGTTCTGCTCTCACAACATTCCTGCAAGGCGGACGAAGCAGAAAGAGAGAACACAACTTGCCAGAGTGCACATGGCAAGCTTTACGGAAGACTGAATGTTTGAAGCTAGGTACCCCAGACTCCACTCTGACACCGGACCGGTTGTCCTGTTCATTAGCAGCAATACTGGGATGGCCACAGACAGTGTTCCCTCTAAGATGAGTTAGTGTGAGCCAGCTCACAGGTTTTTAGCCTCCTGCTCACACATTTTTGTCTCGGCTCAGGAAAGATGTGGCTCCAGAGCGAACTAATTTATGCAGCAGCCAAATCGCTCGCTCACAGCTTTCATGCCAGTCGCTCACAAAGTAGAATTTTTGCTCACAAGCAGTGTCCCCTCTAAGCTGAATTAGTGTGAGCTAGCTCACAGTTTTTTAGCCTCCGGCTCACACATTTTTGTCTTCACTCGGGAAGGGATGGCTCCAGAGCAAACTCATTTATGCAGTAGCCAAATCACTCGCACACAGCTTTAATGCCAGGAGCCCACAGAGCAGAATTTTTGCCCGCAAGACCCCACAGCTTAGAGGGAGCGTTGCTTGGCGGTCTCCCATCCAAATACTAACCGGGGCCGACCTTGCTTAGCTTCCCAGGTCAAGGCCATCCCTCCTGACGGAGCCACACAAACTGTCCATGCAGCTCAGCTGCATGATACAGAGGGGAATTCTACAGCCCAAGAAGTCCCTTGCTGCGAAGAGTGCTTCCTGTCGGGGCAGCCCCATTTCTCATCGGAAACATTTCACCAAGCGGCAGAGGAAATTTCACTCGCCACTCTCCCCTGCTTCTTTAGAATTCAGGCCGAGTGCGAATACGCCACTAAGTTTCCATCCATCGGCAGGTACAATTAGAGGACTGGCTACAGCACTTGAGAGTCCCACAGACTGCAAGAAGATCAAATCAGTCAATCCTAAAAGTAATCCACCCTGACTGTTCCCTGGAAAGCCAGATAAGGAAACTGAAGCTCAAATACTTTGGCCACCCAATGAGAAGGGAGCTCTCACTGGAGAAGAAGACCCTGATGCTGGGAAAGACTGAAGGTCAAAGAAGACGGGGACGGCAAAGGGTGAGATGGTTAGACAGTGTCATAGATGCAACGAGCATGAAATTGAGCCAACTTCAGAGGACGGCGGAAGACAGGAAGGCCTGGCGTGATCTGGTCCATGGGGTCGCAAAGAGTCGGACTCGACTGCGCGACTGAACAACAAAAACAGCACGTTGAAAAGACACGTGCATTTGTTGTAGATTTTCCGGGCTGTGTGGCCGTGGTCTTGGCATCGTAGGGCCTGACGTTTTGCCAGCAGCTGTGACTGGCACCCTGCCTACCTGCCTAACCATTTTTCTTCCATCTACGCCAGTTTGGTGTCGTGGTGAAGTGCGCAGAGTCTAATCTGGGAGAACCGGGTTTGATTCCCCACTCCTCCACTTTCACCTGGCTGGATGACCTTGGGCAAGCCGTAGTTCTGATAAGAGCTGTCCTTGAAAAAGAGCCGTTTCTGTCAGAGCTCTCTCAGCCCCACCTACCTCACAGGGTGTCTGCTGTGGGGAGGGGAAGGGAAAGGAGTTTGTAAGCCTCTCTGAGACACCTTTGGGTAGTGAAGGGCGGGGGTATAAATCCAGTCTCCTCTTTTTCTCCTCACCTTGACACGGAGAGCACTCCATCTTTCCGTGTGATACCTCTGAGGATGCCGGTCACAGCTGCTGGCAAAATGTCAGGTAATACAATGCCAAGACCACGGCCAGACAGCCCGGAAAATCTACAACAACTGATGAACTCCGGCCGAGAAAGCCTTCGACAACAGGCACAGGCATCTTTGGTAAATTAAGGAGTTGCCTTACACAGAGGGAGGCCGTGTGTCCATCTTGACTGGTATCTTCTGAGCTGACCGGCGTATGGTCTCCAGGGCTCCAGGCAGAGAAAGTTCTTTCCGAACTGGAGCTGCCTACGACCGAACCACAGGCTTTCTGCATGCAAAGAACACACTCTGCTACAGCCGTGTGGCCTGTTGAAATATGCTCAGATTCTCTTATCTCTACTGACGGCAAGGGAATGAAATCCCAGATGGCTGTAGCCCCTACAGCGCCACCCTAAACAGGTTTATTCACTGGGGCTTACTGACAGCAAAGTGTTCTTAAGGTGTCTGCCGTCTATAACAGCAAAGTGTTCTGCCCCACCTTCCTGAGTCAATATAAATCAGCCGCCGACCATTTTTCTTCTCCCCTTTACACAGAGAGTACTCCATCTCTGTGTGTGATACCTCTGAGGATGCCAGTCAGAGCTGCTGGCGAAACGTCAGGTCCTACAAGGCCAAGACCATGGCCATACAGCCCGGGAAATCTACAACAGCTAATGAACTCCGGCCGCGAAAGCCATCGACAACATATTGTTCTTAAGATGTCTGCAATCTACAAGCGTTCTTAAGGTGTCTGAAATCTATAACACGACCCGCCTCATAAGGTTGTTGTGGGGATGAATTAGAGAATCCACATAAAGTCATTTCCCTCCCCCCCCCACACCATGTTCAAATGCTAAAGTAAAAGGAATATACCTAACTTTATTGCAGCTAACCCTTCGAGGGCTTCAAGCCCTGAAATGCACGTTTGGAAATCCTGCCGCATACAATAGACATGGCTCTGGGCGTCGGACAACAATGTTAAACCTGAAGTATGTCACACTCGCGCCCGTTTGGGAGGTCATTAATTCAGGGGGTCACCCAAAGTTGGAAATGACTCGCCGGCACGTAACCGGCACACGTAGCACATCAAGTCGAAGGCCTCCCCAATTCCAGAATTCGTCCCAATATTTCACTAAGTTCATTGGTTTGTTGAAGGGGGGGGGGTGCGGGATTAGAATCGGTCCAGGATGAAGCAGAGGAGGAGGACTCCCCCGCCACAGCAAAATCTGGAATGTCGCACCATGTTCGCGCCTGCCGCACAGATATAAAAACCGTCACCACATCTGGTTCTACAATAGGAAGTACAGCCTATTGACCGAAGAATCCTTCTTAGCGGAATACCTTTGGGTCGACAGAGGTAGGAATGACCTCCCAAGTCACACAAAACTCTACATCAGCCAGGAGAAAAACCCCAGACGCAATGTACAGATGACAATAAAGGCAGCAGTGGCGGTGTGTGTGTGTGTGTGGGGGGGAGAGATGTCCATCTGCGTGGGACCTGATTCACAAAGGTTGGGGATTTTTCTTTTTGCAAAATGCAAATTATGTGTTTTCGGGTGGTGGTGGGGAATGAACTGCTAGAACACCGCACAGTGGAAAGTGCTGAAGTCAGACAGCTCAGGGATGTTTGTCACCGACTGACAAAAAAACCCAAAAAACATACATGACTTTGCCGAGAGGAAGCAGAGACCCAGGATTCGAAATCTGGCCTCTGTCCAGTGTTCCCTCCAAGCTGAGTTGGTGTGAGCTAGCCCACAGTTTTTGAGCCTCTGGCTCACACATTTTGGTCTCGGCTCAGGAAGGAGGGCTCCAGAGCAAACTAGTTTATCCAGCAGCCAAATCTCTTGCTCACAACTTGAATGCCAGTAGCTCACAAAGTAGAATTTTTGCTCACAAGAGTCCACAGCTTAGAGGGAACATTGGCTCCGTCCCCCGCATTCAGACATCCCTACGGTTGCACATTTGGGAACCTCACGCTGTATTCTCTCCTGCCACACAGATAGAAAAATCGTTGCCACAGTTGGTTCTGCAATAAGAAGTCCAAAATATTAACAGAGGAATCCCTCTGGGTCGACAGAGGCACGGACGGCCTTCCAAGTAACACCGAACTCTTCATTAGCCAGAAGGAAGCAGATGCAATGTACAGGTAACCACAAACTAAATGCAAAGGGGGGAGAGAAGATGTCCCTCTCTTTAGAACCTGATTCACAAAGGCTGAGGATTTTTCTTTTAAACAAAAATTGCAAATGATGCTGTGTTTTTTTGGGGGTGGGGGACTGCTAGGATATTGCACAGCGGGAAAGCGCCGAAGGGAGATGGCTCCCGAGCACATCTGCAAATCCCAAAAATACGTACAGAAGTTTGGAAGAGTCACCAACCAAATCTCCACCTAGTTACCTCGCCGGGTGTCGGAAAGAATTGCTCAAGAGGTTCCGAAGGACAGGGGGAAGCCCGCAGGCAAACAAATGCGACGCAGCAGCCCGGCGGGGGACTTACCCGAACGTACGCCGAGCACAGCACCGAGCAGCAGACGACCAGTCCCAAGCTGTGATAGACCAGATAGGGTCCCATAGCCAAGCGAGGCTTGGTTGCAACATCCAAAGGGGCTTTTTTGAGGGTGTGTGTGTGTCGGCTGGTGAAGGGTCTTCTTCCAGAGACGGGGTAGCCCGGCTTCTCCACCCACTTGCTGGATGGGCTCAGCCGGAAAGGCGGGAGGCGAGGGAGCCCATACCTTTGCCCGGCTTCCTCATGGCTGAAGGTCCAAACTGGTGCAGAAGCGTGGCCCAGGAGGAGGCGGTGAAGGAGGAGAGAGGTCCATGCGAAGAGGTCCCTCCGCTAGCTTGGAGATCCCTGTGGCCGCCCGGTCCTCACACATCTGTCCCCCGAGCTGAAAAATCACATCCATATGTCAAAACTGCTATTCCGTTTCCCCTTCCCCCCCTCCCTTTACGAGGCGGAGTGTGCGGGATTGGGGGAGGCGGGGAAAGGGAGGAGGGAAGGAGGAGGGGGAGGAGGGAGGGCTTTAAACCACCAATTTTATTTTTAGCTCCCCTAATGTGATGGTTGGAGTTGCAGAGAAGTTGTGTGTGTGTTTTTTTAAATGTTTCTCTCTCTCTCTCTCTCTTTTTGCAAAGGGGCTCTTGCAAAAAGCCCGAAGTCTTTCTCTTCCCCTTCCCCCCCTCTTTCCCGCCGCCACTTCAAAAAAAACACTTTTCTCTCTCTCTCCAAGAGACACACACTGGCACTCTTGTGCGGGGAAAGGGGCGAACGCCAACCCCGCTGCGTTCAGAGTCCCCGGCTCAGGGAGCCCTGCTGGCTTCGGGACTCGGTGTTCCCTCTAAGCTGAGTCCGTGTGAGCCGGCTCACAGCTGGTTAGCCTCCAGCTCACAGGTTTTGGTCTCGGCTCTGGGAGGACGGCAAACTCATCTCTGCAGTCGCCAGATCGCCCGCTTGCAACTGCAATGCCAGGAGCTCCCAAAGTAGTATTTTTGCTCACAGGGCTTCATAGCTTTAGAGGGAGTGTTGGTCTGAAGCAGTGTTCCCTCTAAGCTGAGCCGGTGTGAGCCGGCTCACAGTTTGTTAGCCTCCAGCTCGCAGATTTTTTTTTGCCTTCGCTCTGGGGGGACGGCTCCAGAGCAAACTGATCTCTGCAGTGGCCAAATCGCTGGCTCTCAAGCCAGTGTTCCCTCTAAGCTGAGCCGGTGTGAGCCGGCTCACAGTTTATTAGCCTCCAGCTCACAGATTTTTTTTGCCTTTGCTCTGGGGGACGGCTCCAGAGCAAACTGATCTCTGCAGTGGCCAAATCGCTGGCTCTCAAGCCAGTGTTCCCTCTAAGCTGAGTCGGTGTGAGCTAGCTCACAGTTTTTTAGCCTCCGGGTCACACATTTTTGTCTCCGCTCGGACAGGAGGGCTCCAGAGCAAACGAGTTGATGCAGCAGCCAAATCGCTCGCTCACAACTTTCATGCCCGTAGCTCGCAAAGTAGAATTTTTGCTCACAAGGCTCCACAGCTTAGAGGGAGCATTACTCACAACTTTCACGCCGGTAGCTCGCCGAGTAGAGTTTTTGCGCACGAGGCTCCACGGCTTAGAGGGCGCCTTGCTCACAGCTTTCGTACGGGTAGCTCTCAAAGGAGAATTTCTGCTCACAAGACTCCACAGCTTAGAGGGAGCACTGCTTACAACTTGCACGCCGCCGGTCGCTCGCCGAGTAGAGTTTTTGCGCACGAGGCTCCACGGCTTAGAGGGCGCCTTGCTCACAGCTTTCGTACGGGTAGCTCGCAAAGGAGAATTTCTGCTCACAAGACTCCACAGCTTAGAGGGAGCACTGCTTACAACTTGCACGCCGCCGGTCGCTCGCCGAGTAGAGTTTTTGCGCACGAGGCTCCACGGCTTAGAGGGCGCCTTGCTCACAGCTTTCGTACGGGTAGCTCGCAAAGGAGAATTTCTGCTCACAAGACTCCACAGCTTAGAGGGAGCACTGCTTACAACTTGCACGCCGCCGGTCGCTCGCCGAGTAGAGTTTTTGCGCACGAGGCTCCACGGCTTAGAGGGCGCCTTGCTCACAGCTTTCGTACGGGTAGCTCGCAAAGGAGAATTTCTGCTCACAAGACTCCACAGCTTAGAGGGAGCACTGCTTACAACTTGCACGCCGCCGGTCGCTCGCCGAGTAGAGTTTTTGCGCACGAGGCTCCACGGCTTAGAGGGCGCCTTGCTCACAGCTTTCGTACGGGTAGCTCGCAAAGGAGAATTTCTGCTCACAAGACTCCACAGCTTAGAGGGAGCACTGCTTACAACTTGCACGCCGCCGGTCGCTCGCCGAGTAGAGTTTTTGCGCACGAGGCTCCACGGCTTAGAGGGCGCCTTGCTCACAGCTTTCGTACGGGTAGCTCGCAAAGGAGAATTTCTGCTCACAAGACTCCACAGCTTAGAGGGAGCACTGCTTACAACTTGCACGCCGCCGGTCGCTCGCCGAGTAGAGTTTTTGCGCACGAGGCTCCACGGCTTAGAGGGCGCCTTGCTCACAGCTTTCGTACGGGTAGCTCGCAAAGGAGAATTTCTGCTCACAAGACTCCACAGCTTAGAGGGAGCACTGCTTACAACTTGCACGCCGCCGGTCGCTCGCCGAGTAGAGTTTTTGCGCACCAGGCTCCGCGCCTCCGGCTCCCGGCGTCCAGGAAGGGAGCGAGCCGGCCGGGGACGGGGCTGGCGGAGACCAGATCCGCCGGCCCTCCGGGCTCCACGTTCCCTTCCACGCCCCTCTCCTCTTCCCCCTTGCCTTGCCCTGCCCTTCCTTCGCCGAAAGGCCGGCTCACTCCGGGGCAGGATCGCCGCCGGCCCGGTGCGGGCGGGCGGTTGCAAAGGTAAGCCGCCGCCGACGCCCTCCTCGCTCACGCCGGGAGGGATTCCTCGGGAGGAAAAGCCCCGCGCGGCTCGGAAGGGCCGCCCCAAACTGGTGGTGGGGGTGGGCTTACTCGCGAGTAAGCCGCCGCCGCCCTCCTCGCTCGCTCCGTCTCTCTCCTCCAGGCCCCGATCCCGGGAGGGATTCCTCGGGAGGAAAAGCCCCGCGCGGCTCGGAAGGGCCGCCCCAAACTGGTGGTGGGGGTGGGCTTACTCGCGAGTAAGCCGCCGCCGCCGCCCTCCTCGCTCGCTCCGTCTCTCTCCTCCAGGCCCCGATCCCGGGAGGGATTCCTCGGGAGGAAAAGCCCCGCGCGGCTCGGAAGGGCCGCCCCAAACTGGTGGTGGTGGGGGCTTACTCGCGAGTAAGCCGCCGCCTCCCGAAGCGCGTTGCTTCAGAAATCAGCCCGAGGGGGGGTGTGGATTTCCTCGCCGGTAAGTTTGGTTCCAGCCGGCTTCTTGCTCGCGCGTAAGCAGCGCTTTGAGTTCTTTGTGATGGCAGCAGGGAATGGGGAGGGGAAGGAAAAGGGGATCGGTAGCCGGGGCCGACACGTGTGTTTCCTCGGAAGTCAGTCCCACTGCGATGCACACACACGCACACACCCCTCCGAGGACGCCTGCTTAGGATTTGGGGGATCCTCTTTGGTGTCGAGGCGAGTCTCCTCGGGAGTTGACCCCCCCATGGTACTTCCCGCGAGGAGGACCCCGATCCTGCGCGCCCTGACTCTCCCCCGGGGGTCTCTGGTCAAGAACGTCGCCGCTTGCCGCGTGAGACGCTTCCAAACCTGGGCTC
>NW_015176499.1:398610-409827 GCF_001447785.1 Gekko japonicus | reverse complement strand
TGAGGAAAAGCGGGCATGAATGTTTTAATAAAACCCTGCCAAAAAAAAAGGGAGAAGAACCAGCAATGCTCTTTGGATCCCTTCTGATTCAACCCCCCAACCCGGTCCAAAGCAAGTCTACTTGGAAGCAAGCCCCCTGCTATGCAATGAGGCTGTCTCCCAGAAAAAAAGGTTACTAGGATTGCAAGCCCCGGTGTTACTCTGTGAGGCTGATTCTCAGGAATAGTGTTTCTAGGATTGCAAGCCCTCCAGTTACTCCATGAGGCTGTCTCCTACGAAAAGTGTTAATCGGATTGCAAGCCCCCGTGTTACTCCGTGAGGCTGTCTCTCAGGGAAAGTGTTTCTAGGATTGCAAGTCCCCATGTTACTCCATCAGGCTGTCTTCCAGGAATAGTGTTTCTAGGAGTGCAAGCCCCGTTACTCCGTGAGGCTGTCTCACAGGAAAGGTGTTTCTAAGACTGCAAGCCCCCTGTTACTCCGTGAGGCTGTCTCTCAGGAAAAGTGTTTCTAGGATTGCAAGCCCTGTTACTCCGGGAGGCTGTCTCCCAGGAAAAGTGTTTCTAGGATTGCAAGCTCCCAGGTTACTCCACAAGGCTGTCTCCCAGGAAAAGTGTTTCTAGGATTGCAAGCCCCTTGTTACTCCGTGAGGCTGTCTCCCAGGAAAAGTGTTTCTAGGATCGCAAGCCCCGTGTTACTCTGTGTGTCTGTCTCCCAGGAAAAGTGTTTTAAGGATTGCAAGCCCCCATGTTACTCTGTGAGGCTGACTCCCAGGAAGTTTCTAGGATTGCAACCCTCTTGCTACTCCGTGAGGCTGTCTCCCAGGAAAAGTGTTTCTAGGATTGCAAGCCCCCAGGTTACTCACCAAGGCTGTCTCCCAGGAAAAGTGTTTCTAGGATTGCAAACTCCCAGGTTACTCCACAAGGCTGTCTCCCAGGAAAAGTGTTTCTAGGATTGCAAGCCCCTTGTTACTCTGTGAGGCTGACTCCCAGGAAGTTTCTAGGATTGCAACCCTCTTGCTACTCCGTGAGGCTGTCTCCCAGGAAAAGTGTTTCTAGGATCGCAAGCCCCGTGTTACTCTGTGTGTCTGTCTCCCAGGAAAAGTGTTTTAAGGATTGCAAGCCCCCATGTTACTCTGTGAGGCTGACTCCCAGGAACTGTTTCTAGGATTGCAAGCCCCGTTACTCAGTGAGGCTCCCAGGAAAAGTGTTTCTAGGATTGCAAACTCCCAGGTTACTCCACAAGGCTGTCTCCCAGGAAAAGTGTTTCTAGGATTGCAAGCCCCCATGCACCTCCATCAGGTTGACTCCCAGGAAAGGCGTTTCTAGGACTGCGAGCGTACTCTGGAAGCAAGCCCCGTGTGGACTCCCAGGAAAGTGCTTGCAGGGTTTGCATCCTGTTTCCCCACCCCACCAATAAAAGCGCAGATTATGGTAGAGGCCCTCCGCAATGAATGGGGGCCTTGAACGCCCTGCATGAAAAGGGGCTCTTTCGCCAGCAGAAAGCTTGTCTGTGCGCTTCCGGGCGCGTGTGGCGCCTGTCGCCCGGCCAGGGCCAGTAGAAAAGGCAGTGTGGCTAGCGCCCCATTGGCTGGCTGGGCCCCTCACATGACCCACCCACCCGGCAGTCAACCACAGGGCTGTGCCTGGCCACACCTCCCACCCCGTCCCCTTCAGCAGCTGTTGGGAGAGGGGTCCGGCACACAGAGGCTGCGGTCTCAGTTCGGGGTTGCGCTTGGGTCTGTGCATAGCCTCTGGGTCAGAGTGACATTCTTCTGGGGTAGATCCAGGTCGGTAGTCCTGTTGGCCTAAAGCAGCAGAACAGAGTTTGAATGCAGTGGCACCTTTAAGGCCAACAGAGGTGTAAGCTTTCGTGCATGCACACTTCTTCAGATGTGGTGTTGGTGGGACAATAGATGCATAAATTTGTTCTGGAATCTAATGTCCTGGCCCCACTGGTGGACCTCCTGATGGCACTGGTATTTCTGGTATTTCTGGCCACTGTGTGATACAGAGTGTTGGACTGGATGGGCCTTTGGCCTGATCCAACATTGGCGTCTTTTATGTTCGTTCTCTCTCTCTCTCTCTCTCTCTCTCTCTCTCTCTCTCTCTCTCTCTCTCTCTCACACACACACACACACACACACACACACACACACACACACACACACACTAGCAGAGATGCAGAGGTTCTGTGCCCCTCTCTTCTTTGGAACATTGCACATGAGGTGTGGAAAGGCGTTTCAAAGGTGCCACATGGGGAGGCATAGAATCACAGAGTTGGATGGGGCCATCGAGGCCATCTAGTCCAGCCCCCTGCCCAATGCAGGACCAGCCGAGAGCATCCCAGACAAGTGTTTGTCCAGCCGCTGCTTAAAGACTGCCAGCGAGGCTGAGCTCACCACCTCCCGAGGCGGCCGGTTCCACTGTTGAATGAACAACTCTTACTGTATATATTGCACAACTCTTAGTGTACGCACGTCCAATGCTCCCTCTAAGCCGTGGAGTCTTGTGAGCAAAAACCTTACTGTGTGAGCTCCTGGCATTAAAGTTGTGAGCCAGCGATTTGGCTGCTGCATCAGTTAGTTTGCTCTGGAGCCATCCTCCCAGAGCTAAGACAAAAAATGTGTGCGCCGGAGGCTAAAAAACTGTGAGCTGGCTCACACTGACTCAGCTTAGAGGGAACGCTGCACATGTCGTGTGTGTGTGTCTTGGGGAAACTCCTGGAGCTGGTCCGATGCACTTCTCTGCTTTGGCACATTGCACGCGTTTTGGGGAGATGATGGATCTTTTTATGTTAAAGGTACCAAATGGAAAAGAGAGATGGATCTATACTATACATGTGTTCAGGTGCGTCGCCGTGTTGGTCTGAAGCCGTGGAACAAAATTTGGGTGCAGCAGCACCTTTAAGACCAAAACAAGTTTAATTCTGGGTATCAGCTTCCGTGTGCACGCACACTTCGAAGAAGTGTGCATGCACACGGAAGCTGATACCCAGAATTAAACTTGGTTGGTCTTAGAGGTGCCACTGGACTCAAACTTTGTTCTATACCAGATATATGTGTGACTTGGGATTTCCTGAAAGGTGAAATCCTGTGCCTTTCTTTGCTTTGAAACATTGCACATGAATTTTGGAAAGGCTATGGAACATTTTGTTTTAAGAGAGCCAGTTTTGCGTAGTGGTTAAGTGCGCGGACTCTAATCTGGGAGAACCGGGTTTGATTCCCCACTCCTCCACTTGCAGCTGCTGGTGTGACCTTGGGCAAGCCATAGTTCTGATAAGAGCTGTCCTTGAAAGGGTAGTTTCTGTCAGAGCTCTCTCAGCCCCACCTACCTCACAGGGTGTCTGTTGTGGGGAGGGGAAGAGTCCCTTGCTCTGAGACTCTGAGTGAAGGGCGGGGTATTGATCCAATCTCCTCCTCCTCCTCCTCTTCTTCTGCTTCTTCTTCTTCGCTTTGAAACATTGCACATGAATTTTGGAAATGCGATGGAACATTTTGTTTCAAAGGCACAGAACGGAAAAGGGAACTGAAACTATACCGTGTATGTGTGTGACTTGGGAAACCCCCAAAGCGGAGAACCTGTGCCCTTCTCTCGTTCTGGAACGTTGCGCAACAGTTTTGGAAAGGCGATGGATCGTTTTATTTTAGAGGCACAAAATGGAACGGAGAACTGAATCTATACCGTGTGCGTTTGTGACATGGGAAACACCCCCCCCCCCAAGGTTGATCCTATGCCTTTCTCCGCTTTGGAACATTGCGCATGGGTTTTGGAAAGGCTTCGGATCACTTTGTTTCAAAGCCACCGCACGGAAAGGAGGGCTGGATCTCTATTGTAGATGTGTGTGACTTAAAAAAAAAATAATATCCCCATTTGCTTTGAAATCGATAGCTGGGTATTTTTAAACCGACATATTTTTGCAATTCCGAATGCCGTGGGAGAGGGGTGGAGGGGGGGGGCGGTGGCTCTCGGAGAACCACAGATGTATCTATTTCCAGCTGCCGCAGCCTAAATAAATATGTATTGAAGAACCCAGGAGCTGCTACGGATAAGAGGCCTCAGTGCCTGGGCCACAGTCGCTCTGGAGAAGGCCCACTGGTGACAGTGCCACGTAGCTAGGCCTTCACCGCTGCTGTGGTGTCGTGGAGGAGAAGAAGAGATTGGATTTACACCCCACCCTTCACTCGAAGTCTCAGAGCGGCTTACAATCTCCTTTCCCTTCCCCTCCCCACGACGGACACCCTGTGAGCCAGTTTGGTGTCGTGGTTAAGTGTGCGGACTCTAATTTGGGAGAACCGGGTTTGATTCCCCCACTCCTCCACTTGCAGCTGCTGGATGACCTTGGGCAAGCCGTAGTTCTGATCAGAGTTGCTCTTGAAAAATAGCTGTTTCTCTCAGAGCTCTCTCTGCCCCACCTACCTCCCAGGGTGTCTGTTGTGAGGAGGGGAAGGAGTTTGTAAGCCGCTCTGAGACACCTTTGGGCACTATAACACAACACTCCAGGCATCTCAATGGGGTTGCTATAATGCTGTTTTGCTGTTGTGTTATAGTGCTATAGCGCTCTAAAGCGAACGTTAAAAAAGAAAAGCCGGAGATCGCCCGAGTGGGCGAAAAACATCGGGAAAAAGTGTTTTGGATCCGGGAGAAGAAACTGAAGACTACTTGGAAGTGGTTTACAGGTAAAACGGTTCAGCCCCGTTTCCTGAACGGGACAGAAGCGTTTGTGTGTGAAAGTACAAATATATTCCGGTAGGGAACCGGTTCTAAAACAGTTCTGTCTGAAATGTCAGACCAGAAACCGTTTGGGAACCATTCCTGAACCGGAATATATCGCCTGTCTGAAATTCCTCAGTGTCTCCACAAAAGCCCAGTGAGGTAGGCTAGGCTGAAAGGCAGTGAGGGACGCAAGGCCACAGGGATAGACAGCTTTAAAGGGAGATAAGACAGATTCATGGAGGAGAGGTCTGTCAGTGGCTACAGGCCATGGTGGCTAAAAGGCACCAGCACATTCGGAGGCAGTTAAGCTCTGGATCCCAGAGCCAGGAGGCAGCATGAGGGGAAGGCCTCGGCCTCTCTGCCCTGTTGTTGGTCCTCTAGAGGAACTGGTTGGCCTCCCTGTGAGACGGGAGGCTGGACTAGAGGGCCCCTCACTGTTCTGATCCAGCAGAGCCCTTCTGAGGTTCTTATCAGGGGAAGGCCTCAGCCTCTCTGCCCTGTTCTTGGCCCTCCAGAGGAACTGGGTGACCACTGGGTGAGACAGGATGCTGGACTGGATGGACCCTCACTGGTCTGACCCAGCAGGGCTCTTCTGGTGTTCTTCTCAGGGGAAGGTCTCGGCCTCCATGCCCTGTTGTTGGCCCTCCAGAGGAACTGGTGGGCTACTGGGTGAGACGGGAGGCTGGACTGGATGGACCACTGGGCTGACCCAGCAGGGCTCTTCTGGGGTCCTTCTCAGGGAAAGGCCTCAGCCTCTCTGCCCTGTTTTTGGCCGTCCAGAGGAACTGGTTGGCCCCTGTGTGAGGCAGGATGCTGGACTAGATGGACCCTCACTGGTCTGACCCAGCAGGGCTCTTCTGGTGTTCTTCTCAGGGGAAGGTCTCGGCCTCCATGCCCTGTTGTTGGCCCTCCAGAGGAACTGGTGGGCTACTGGGTGAGACAGGAGGCTGGACTGGATGGACCACTGGGCTGACCCAGCAGGGCTCTTCTGGGGTCCTTCTCAGGGAAAGGCCTCAGCCTCTCTGCCCTGTTGTTGGCCGTCCAGAGGAACTGGTTGGCCCCTGTGTGAGACGGGATGCTGGACAATATGGACCACTGGTCCGATCCAGCAGGGCTGTTCTGATGTCTCCAGTGTGCTTTGTGGCTAATGGGGGACTTGAATCGGAGTCGTTCAGATCTTAGTTTGACACTCTAACCACTCCGCCACATGGCCATTTCATCTTTCTTCCGTGGGATTCCAAGGGTCAAACGTGGTTTTCTGTAAGTCTCCCTTCCGGGTGGTGGTGCTCCAGTACGACACTCCCCCGCCGCCCATGGAGGGGGAAAATAACAGTATGCTTCATCTTTTCATTAAAACTTGATTATTTACGTAGCTAAGATTCACTAACTTCAAAGTATGCAACAATACCATCCATTGACTTTCCATAGGTAATTAAAGGAGGGTGATTATTTGAGCACATTCATGATTTCTTCTGAAAAATAAGCAGGTCGCTCACAAGAGGCCCTTTCTAAGAAGGAGCACTTAATCAATAAAGACTCCCATATGTATAGATTTTTCCAAATCATCTTCCAGCCGTACCAACCGCCCCACTTAATGAAGGCTCACATTCTGAGTTAACATGATAACAGCTCCAAACACTGTGCAAAGTTACCTATACTTGTGTGTCTTCTAAAAACACATAGAAGAAGAAGATTGGATTTATAACCCGCCCTTTACTACCCAAAGGAGTCTCAGAGCGGCTTACAAACTCCTTTCCCTTCCCCTCCCCACAACAGACACCCGGTGAGAGAGGTGGGGCTCTGGCAGAAACTGTTCTTTTTCAAGAACAGCTGTGCCAGAAGTATGGCTTGCCCAAGGTCATCCAGCAGCTGCAAGTGGAGGAGTGGGGAATCAAACCCGGTTCTCCCAGGTTAGAGTCCGCACACGTAACCATGACACCAAACTGGCTCTCATAAATGCTGTGTTAACACATTATTACGAATTTTAATTGGAACCAAGGATATCATAAGAAGATAAGAGAAGCCAATGTTGGATCAGGCCAATGGCCCATCCAGTCCAACACTCTGTGTCACACAGTGGCCAAAAACCCCAAGCAGGACAAAAAAGAGAAAAGGGGAAAAAACTGAACCTAAAACCTAGAATTCAGAACCTATAAAGGTTAGTCAAGAATAGAAGAGGGCCAACTCTAAAAAATCTAATTATGAAATATACAAAAATATACATGTATTTATTCAACACAAATTAAAATAACAAATAAGGGCCCATTCATACCTCATATACAAATATAAAAACATACAAAGTCTAATGAAATAGACCTAACGCGTTTCGACCTTTACAGGCCTTCCTTAGAGGTCTAATACAAATAGAACATGTTGGCTGATATGTAAAAATATATACAATCATACATATACAAAACATGAAAGACCAGAAAACAATTGCTCTGGTCAACTATATATTCTCCTGAGATTGTACAGAATATATAGTTGACCAGAGCAATTGTTTCAGAGTTGGCCCTCTTCTATTCTTGACTAATCTTTTTAGGTTCTGAATTCATAAACACCAGGTGCCATCAGGGGGTCCACCAGTGGGGCCAGGACACTAGAAGCCCTCCCACTGTTGCCCCTCCCAAGCACCCAGAATACAGAGCATCCCTTGCCCCAGATCGAGAGTTCCTCCCTATACCTTGTGGCTAATCGCCACTGATGGACCTCTGCTCCATATGTTTATCTCCATATGTATAATCTAATGTTTATCAAGTATAGTGATACCGAAGAGTCCAGGGCTGAACCCCGTGGGTCTCCAGGGCTATTGAACACAAGTAACCAAAACCTTCTGTTGGATTCCAACCTGTACTCCTCATCTTTGAAGTGTACGTTCACTTATGAGTTAAATTGGACACTCTTGTCATTATCAGAGGCGTTTCGCACCTGGACCCCAATGCATGTCTAGTGGTGTTCATTTGGTGTAGTGGTTTAAGAGCAGCAGACTCTGATCTGGAGAACCGGGTTCAGTTCCCCACTTGAAGCCAGCTGGGTGACCGTGGGTCAGTCACAGTTTTCTCAGCCCCCAAAACAAACCTAGCTCATCACAAAAAGAGCTAGCGTTTCAGGCTGCCAGACAATCTTCAGATCTCCTGCCATATGATAGTTGTTATTGATAATACTATTTCTAATCTAGAAACATAGAGTTGGAAGGAACCCCCAGGGTCATCTAGTCCAACCCCCTGCACAAGGCAGGAAATTCCCAAATACCTCCTCCCCCCTCCACACCCCCAGTGACCTCTGTTCCATGCCCAGAAGATGGCAAAAAATCCCTCCAGGATCCCCAGCCAAACTGGCCTGGAGAAAATTGCTTCCGGACCCCAAAGTGGCGATCAGCATTTCCCTGGGTGTGTAAGAATGGGCCACAAGCACTAAGCACTGAGGCAACCCTTCCTGCCCTCCCTCTCATGTTCTGCCTAAGTTCACAGAATCATCATTGCTGTCTGTTAAATCCTGGGTTCTGGACACAGTGCAGTGATCAGCTCTAGTTTATTTAGTGATTTCGGGAACACAACAAGGACGCCTAGCAGGGTTTGAGCCCTGCTTTATAAAGCATGTGAACACCACACACACACACACACCCTAGGATAGGCTATTTATCTTACACTGCCTATCTATAAGTCACTCCCTGGATCCTGGTCAGCTATTGTTCTTGGGGAGCAAGCTCACCCATCTAGCCTCTGTTTGAAAACCTCCAAAGAATGAGAGCCCACCACCTCCCGAGGAAGCCTGTTCCACTGAGGAACAGCTCTAACTGTCTGGAAGTCCTTTCTCATGTTTACCCGGAAACTCTTTCGATTTAATTTCAACCCGTTGGTTCTGGTCCGACCTTCTGTCTGTTATATCAGTCTGTTACTCTTTTGTTCATTCCCTCTCTCTGAAGCTGTGCTATCCTGGGTCTCTGGACTCTCGATATGGCATGTTTAGCTGAAAGACCAGGCCAGCCCCGATTCTGTTCTGCAGAGGTTTCCTCCGTGGTCTTTCTGTTCCCCTATCTTCCGGGTTACATCCGTGACGATACAGCAGGGCTTCCAAGAATGTGCTGGATCCAACATGTGCTTTTAGTTCTCCAACAAACAAGCAAACGAAAATCACCCACCCCCATTTGCAAGCCATTTGCGAATCATGCAGATTGAATTAACAGATCAATTACCATGTGTGATTAATTAAACCGAGGTTTCTTCAATTGGGTGACGACCTTAATGAGAAACGTTCAGTCTCTGCCTGCAGGAAGTCGGAGCAGAAGACGTGATCCCCTCCCGGTCTCCGTTTGGTATCCCTGTTCCTCTCCATCTCTTACATTCAGTTTGTAGGGTTGCCAGCTCCAGGTTGGGAGATTCCTGGAGCTTTTGGAGAAAGGGGCTTGGGAAAGATGGGGTTTCGGGGAAAGGAAGGGCGCTCAGCAGGGTGTAATACCATAGAGTCCCCCCTCCAAAGTGGTAATTCCCCCCCCCCCCTGGAAACTGATTTCTGTCGCCTGGAGATCAGTTGTAATTCCCGAATATCGCCAGGCCCCACCTGGAGGTTGCAGCAAACCAAACAGAGAGATCACGGGGGTGGAAGTTGAGAAGAAGCAAACCGCCATGATGTGTTATGCCAAAAAAGACTCCCAAGGACTAGAAATTTCTTTTTCCAACATTCACTTTACTGGAAGCAATTCGAACGCCGTCAACACCAACGAGCCATGCATCTCATCTCTCGTTTCGTACAACTTTGACACTAATGGATCTGATGAGTGTTACTATGGGATATGAATAGAGTGTTTGTCAAATGGATTAATATAATATAAGTATTTATTTTTTTTTCTTTCTTTTTTTTAGCCCCCCCTAGGGGATTTTTTATTGCATTTTCTATAAACTACAAAGAAACAACAAGGGAGGGGAATCTACAAACTACAGGAGAAAGTAAAGAAAACCACTAAAAACCCAAGAGATGGAGATCATACATTACTTAAAATACAACGGCATTTTTTGTTTTTTAACCATTACGTTTTTCTTTCTTTCTTTTTGGCGTTGAAAGTGATCAATAACCATCTATCGCTTATATTATCAATTCCAACAAATCTGACTATATGAAGAGCTATACAAGATCATAAAAAACCGCTAAGGCAGGTTTCAGAAACATTAGCATCTCGTTGTTTTTTTTTTAACGTTTTGTTCCCCAAGTGACAATCAAATTTTTTTGGGGGGACCACCCCCCATCTTAGAGTCCAGTCCTCATCAGTAAGTGTACTTCTTGTCTCATCTTCTGTTCCTCTTTTACAGTCTTCTTCCTCATTATCTTCTTCCCTTGTTGATCCAAGTTGTTGCAGCAGACATTGGCCAGTCTTGAGGATATCGTTCATTCTTCCCTTTTTATCGCTTTAATCCATATGTCTTCTGGAGAATCCAACCACTCTTTCACCAGGCAGATTATCATTTTTATATTTTCAGGATATGTCCATAGATCACATCCCTTCGCTTTAAGATTATATAGGTATTTCAACGCTACCCATTTTGATAAAGTTATACGAGATGAGATGTAATATGCATAGCTCGTTGGTGTTGATGGCGTTCGAATCGCTTCCAGTAAAGTGAATATTGGAAAAATAAATTTCTAGTCCTTGGAGACTTTTCTGGCATGACACATCACGGTGGTTTGCTTCTTCTCAACCCACCTGGAGGCTGGCCACCCTAACTCTTGGCCAGTTATGCCACCCTAACTGTTGGCCAGTTATGCCACGCTTGGGGATAAACGGGGATGCAGAGAGCTTCAACGCAAACGCTACTGCCAGGCAGAGATACTTGTTTCGAACTCTTTGGCTGCACCTGAATCGAGGTCTGGACTAGCTTGCTTCGATATGACCATGGGACGTCCGTGCCGAATGCCATGCTGGGTGGCTTTATGGCTGTGAAGCAGGCACTTGTGCAGTTTAGGACTGCCAGTGCATTTATCCAGTGGGGTCCTAAATAAAACCATCTTCAGCTGAAGATCGAAAGTGGGGGGGGGGCAGGCGCAGCTCCCTGGAGAGCTTGTTCCATAGTTGTGGGGCAGCCACTGAAAAGGCCCTGTCTTATGTACCTACCAGACGTGCCTCTTTGATTGGTGGGACTGTCGGGAGGGCCACTCCCCATGATCTTAATCTTCAGTCAGGAACATATGGGAGGAGGCAGTCCTTCAGGGTATTGGGTTAAATGTAAAAAAAAAAATCACAAGAACATAAGAGAAGCCAATGTTGGATCAGGCCAGTGGCCCATCCAGTCCAACACTCTGTCACACAGTGGCCAGAAATACCAGGGGCCATCAGGAGGTCCAGCAGTGGGGCCAGGACACTAGAAGCCCTCCCACTGTTGCCCCCCCAAGCACCAAGAATACAGAGCATCCCTTGCCCCAGACCGAGAGTTCTGATCTATACCTTGTGGCTAAGAGCCACTGATGGACCTCTGCTCTTTCATAAGGAAACTGAGGAGCGTTGTGGTGTAGT
>NW_015176499.1:396543-396730 GCF_001447785.1 Gekko japonicus | reverse complement strand
AGATTTTCTGGGCTGTGTGGCCGTGGTCTTGGCATTGTAGGACCTGACGTTTCGCCAGCAGCTGTGACGGGCATCCTCAGAGGTATAACACAGAAAGATGGAGTACTCTCTGTGTCGTGAGAAGAAAAATGGTAGGCAGGTAATTTATATCTACTCAGGAAGGTGGGGTAGGGCTGAGTCATTCTCT
>NW_015176499.1:384589-396351 GCF_001447785.1 Gekko japonicus | reverse complement strand
GATAAACGTTTCTAGATTAGGGATCCCAAGTCCCCCCGGGGGGCGGGGAAACCCCCACCCCAGAGGCCTGTTCCCTGGCGCCGCCGAATCGGGCTTGGGGGGAACTCCACCCCGACGTGCGCGTCACCCGGAAGTGATGCGGGCACGCCGGGCACGCTGGGGGTGGGGCCACGGCCATACAAGGGAAAACTCTATGGTTTTACCTTGTATGGCTGTGGCCCCGCCCCCAGCGTGCCTGGCGTCCTCCTGTCACTTCCGGGTGACGTGCGCGCGCACACAAGACGCCGTCCGGGAGCCCCCCCGCTCCCGGCGAAGATAGACTTGGCAACCCTATTCTAAGTAAATAAACGCATACGATAGTGCTAAGATTCTTTTGCCAAGTGTGTTTTTCTCACTGAGGCCCGTATCCGTTGCTGAGCATGGGTGTGAGGACGCATAAAAAAGGTTGCCCCTACAAATGGGGAGAAACCGCTTGAGAATCCCTCCCCTCGATTCACAAATTCATTTCAGCTCTACCACGAAGGGCTTTTCAAGCACAGTTCTGGACACGCCAGGCCGATTTCCCAAGCCCCCCCGTCTATATATAGTTGCAGGGAGGCCTAGGTGAACGGTGGGGTAGAGAATCCGACATGAACGGGCTCTTAAAAAAGGAAGAGAGGAGTGAGGGGAGAGAGAATCGGTCCACTATACTGCCGAGAGCAGTCACTCCTCGATGGTAAATAAGGTTTCTGCAGCAGCCGACGAGCCGTAGACCCTCTCACTGGGGCCTTTGCTTCTCTTACGCTCTGTTTGCTGATGTATTTTTAGACGGTCAACGGCCAGAAATCCAAACCGGCAACCAGGCCTCGTAGAAGGAGTGGTTGGACGGAGGAGGGGAGCGCATGGCCCCCGTGGAATCGGCGCTGCTCGCAGGACTTGACCACAATGCTCCTCGGTTTTATTATGAAAGACAGAGCCTTCTGAATTGCAGGAGCAATTCAGTCCTTCCTTCCTTCCTTCCCTCCCCTCCCCTCCATCTTCCAGTTCCCGCTCTGACGAAGAGGCTTCTAGTAACGGAGAACCTTCCAGGCTGTTGGCACATTCTGTCTGCTCACATCCTTCTGGTGTTGCCTGAGACGTTACAGGTCGGTTCCTGGACCCGTGACAGGTGGGGAAAAAATGGAAATAAACTTCGGAAGATCTGCAGCTGTTGTGGTGCAGAGGGTGAGATGGAGACGGGGAAACCCAGGATCCGATCGCCACGCAACCGTGAAGCTCACCGGAGGATCCTGGGCCGATGCGGCCAACTTTTAGGTGGGGAAAATACAACAAACAATAAACACTGTGACACGAGTGATTCTGTTAAGTCGCTCGCTTAACAAAGAAGTCGGAGAGTGATTCAGCAAGAACACAGCTTTATTCTTCCACTCGAACACAACTCCAACACGGATCAACATCTGATAGCCAGAACAGAACAGTTCAGCTTTTACATTGCAGCTGTCCTGCTTTTAAACTCTCCCGGCTAATGTAGCCACACCCACTGTACAAATACCAACCAATACGGTTGTTCAGATAAGGACCAATCACGGACGTTCCCGCTTGCTGTAAACTGATTGGCTAGGTGCTTCCTGGGCTAGCAATTTGATTGGATGGATTTGGATCCTAGCCCAGGACGAAGCTTAACATAGCTTTTCAAACAGATGTTTCACAACACATAATGCATTCAATGGCAGCTTATGAATACATTACAGACTCGAACATTTAGTAAAGGTCTTCCTCAGGAGTAATCCTATTGTGTAGCAAGGTATCAGCCTCTTGATACAGTTCAATGTCTGTTAGGAGTAAACCAATGCTTAACATCTTCTTTATTTTCTGCACTTTATGCTAGAAAAAAAATCCATGGTATTTTAAATGAAAAGAAACTTGGAGCTGAATGGAATAGTCTTATTCTTTTACATTATCAATTTATAAATTCTTAGCTTAATTATTTATTTTTAATTTTTTTATAGAACTTCTGATTCCATTCTGAGGCTTGCTCCTAATAGTAACACTCGAAATGGGACCTGAGGAAGATGGGGATGAAATGAGTTTATATCCGGGTGCTCATTGAGTATGGTGGACTTTCCTTGTAACTGAGTAATAAACTTGTTTATTAATGATTTGGAGTGGAGAGTATGCAGTGAAGTGGCTAAACAAATCAGCCAGTATCATAATGCCCCTGTATATATCGATGGTACGTCCTCATTTGGAGTACTGTGTACAGTTCTGGTCACCACACCTCAACAAGGATATTATAGCATTGGGAAAAGTGCTGAAAAGGGCAACTAGAAGGATAAAACGGTTGCAACACTTTCCCTATGAAGAAAGGTTAAAGCGCTTGGGGCTCTTTAGCTTGGAGAAACGACGGCTGAGGGGTGACATGATCGAGGTTTATAAGATTATGCATGGGATACAGCAGGTCGAGAAAGAGGTACTTTTCTCCCTTTCTCACAATACAAGAACTCGTGGGCACTCCATGAAATTGCTGAGTGCTCAGGTTGGAACAGATAAGAAGAAGTCCATCTTCACCCAAAGAGTGATTAACACATGGAATTCACTGCCACAGGAGGTGGTGGCAGCTACAAGCATGGACAGCTTCACTCGAGACCCGAGTGTGCCGCATGACGGAGTGAGCTCCCGTCTCTAGTTCCAGCTCCTGCCAACCTAGCAGTTCGAAAGCAAGACATTGCAAGTAGATAAATAGATACCACTTCGGTGGGAAGGGAACAGCGTTCCGTGCGCCTTGGTGTTTAGTCATGCCGGCCACATGACCACGGAAACGTCTTCGGACAGCGCTGGCTCTTCAGCTTTGAAACGGAGATGAGCACCGCAACCCTAGAGTCGGACTCGACTGGCTTTCGAGCAAGGGAACCTTTACCTTTACCTTTATGTATTGGTATGTGCCCTATCTGTGAGCCGCCCTGAGCCGGGGAGGGAGGGCTATCAATGAAAATAATAAATAAATTCTCCCCCACTGAGGTCCCGCCCCTCCCCAAATCTACCCTCACCAGTAGAGTTGCCAACCTTCAGGTGGCCCCTGGAGATCGCCTCCTATTACAACTCACCTCAATTTTATTTATTTACTTACTGATTTAATTTGTATTCTCCCCGCCGTGGCAGACTCAGGGCGGCTTACAGGATGCATAAATGTTAAAACAACAAAATACGTTAAGAAACAAAAGTTAGATTAAAACCACGGCATGTAAAATTTAGGTTTGAAGGAACATAAGAAGAAGAGAGAAGAAGAGATTGGATTTATGCCCTGCCCTTCACTACCCAAAGGAGTCTCAGAGTGGCTTGCAGACTCCTTTTCCTTCCCCTCCCCCACAGCAGACCCCCTGTGAGGTGGGTGGGGCTGAGAGAGCTCTTGAGGCTCACACTAACTCAGCTTAGAGGGAACACTGATTTAGACATATGAGCTATCAAGAGGTGGTATTTAAGTTTGGCAACACAGATCTTGCAGTATAAAAGCATCCCTCAATGTTGCTTCACACCTTACTTTGACAGTTGACGACACAGAAGTACAGAAATATGCTGAAGGAAAATTAGAACACTGAACATGGAGACTAGCCAAGATTCTCCCTGTTTATGGAACTATTTAATGACTGCTCAACTTTGGTGTAGGAGAGCAAGTTTGGTGAAGTTAAGTGCATGGACTCTGATCTGGGAGAATTGGGTTTGATTCCCCACTTCCTCCACTTGCAGCTGCTGGATGACCTTGGGCAAGCCACAGTTCTGATAAGAGCTGTTCTTGAAAAAGAGCCGTTTCTGTCAGAGCTCTCTCAGCCCTGCCCACCTCACAGGGTGTCTGTTGTAGGGAAGGGAAGGGAAAGGAGTTTGTAAACCGCTCTGGGACTCCCTTGGGTAGTTTTTATCAAGAGCTCTCTCAGCCCCACCTACCTCACAGGGTGTCTGTTGTGGGGAGGGGAAGGGAAAGGAGATTGTTAGCCGCTCTGAGACTCCTTCGGGTAGTGAAGGGCGGGGTATACATCTAGCCTCTTCTCTTCTTCTTCATCTGACACCCACTGATCCACAAATTCGACAGGACCATCAGTGCACCTCCGTTCAAGGGAGACAGATTCAAGTCCAGTAGCACTTTAGGGACCGACACGATTTTGGGGGTATGCTCTTTCAACAGTCAAAATTCCCTTTGTCGGGTACAAGGGTCAGGGGCAGTGTTTCAAGACTGGTGTTGCCGCACGGCTATATATACATTACACAAGCCGTCGATTGGAAGAGAAACTCAATACACCCGCGGCATCAAAAATACATCAAGGAAGATTGGGGGAAATGGGTCTAAAAAAAGAAACTTATTATGCGGCAGATGCATCCACTCAACCCCAAAGTGGAGGCATCGGAGAACAGGTTCTTAACGCCCAGAGCTGCGTGATGTGCAAACGGGTCTCTAGAGACGCAGCATCGATCTTTGCCAGAGAAATAAGTGCAATGATTACATTTTGGGTTCATCTGCATTCCAGCAGGGCTCAGGGCACGGTTCAGAGCCTTTCCTTCCTCCGTGAAGAGGGTCACCGTGTTGGCCTGAAGCAATGAAACAAAGTTTGAGTCCAGTGGCGCCTTTCAGACCAACCAAGTTCAGTTCTGGGTATAAGCCTGGTGTCGGGGTTAGAAGCGCAGACTCTAATCTTGGAGAACCGGGTTTGCTTCCCTACTCCACATGCAGCTGCTGGTGTGACCTTGGGTCAATCACAAGTTCTCTCACAGCTGTCCTCTCAAGAGCAGTCCTCGAGAGTGAGAGCTCTCTCAGCCCCACCTACCTCACAGGGTGTCT
The DNA here is from genome assembly GCF_001447785.1 of Gekko japonicus. Lineage (NCBI taxonomy): Eukaryota > Metazoa > Chordata > Lepidosauria > Squamata > Gekkonidae > Gekko > Gekko japonicus. Next base: position 391,544 of record NW_015176499.1, on the reverse strand, counting down.
GTTGTGGGGAGGGGGAGGGAAAGGAGACTCCTTCGGGTAGTGAAGGGCGGGATATAAATCCAATCTCCTCCTCCTCCTCTTCTTCTTCTTCATATCTGAAGAAGTGTGCATGCACACTGCAGCTTATACCCAGAATTAACCTTTGTTGGTCTTAAAGGCAGGGGTCATTTCCTGCAGGAGCGCACAGGAGCGGAGCTCCAGCAGTAAAGAGCCCAGGGGGTGGGCACATGCAACAAGCCCCACCCCCTGCTCCCAGCAGCCCTCAGTCAGAGCAAGAAGCAGCCAGGTAAGTTGCAGAGCTCCCCCCAGCCCCCCGGTCCAAAACAGTCCAGTGGCACCTTTAAGACCAAGTTTTATTCAGGTACAAGCTCTCCCTCCTCTGCAAGCCAATAGCTAGCAATCCAAAACAGTCCAGTGGAGCCTGAGCGGTGGGTGTTGCCTTCCGACACACTTCCGGTGATGTCAGGGGGTGTGGGATATGCAAATGAGTTATGCAAATGAGATGCTCATAAGCAATGCTCCCTCTAAGCTGCGGAATCTCGTGAGCAAAAATTCTACTTTGTGAGCTACTGGCATTAAAGCTGTGAGCCAGCTATTGGGCTCCTGCATAAATCAGTTTGCTCTGGAGCCATCCTTCCTGAGCTAAGATAAAAATGTGTGAGCCAGAGGCTCCAAAACTGTGAGCTAGCTCACACTAACTCAGCTTAGAGGGAACACTGCTCATAAGCTCCTGCACCTCTTTTTCTACGAAATGACCCCTGCTTAAAGGTGCCACTGGACTCAAAACTTTGTCCCCCCCCCCTTTCCATTTTATCCTCACAACCATGAGGAGAAGATGCCCGCCCGCCCTTCTTGCCTTTCAGCTTGGCCCCGTCCTCCCGATAACAGAGACCTCCTTTGCACTTGGTGTCAAAGTCTGTGATTCTCCTGCGTTCCGCTGGACTGGGTCCCGCCCGCAACCTCTGTTCGCTTTGTAATAATTAACCTGGTAAAGATCTGGAGTTAGACAAACGTCTCTCCCTCTGAGATAAAAGGGTAGACTTCAGAATCCTCTTCCAGGGGAACAAAGGCCACCCAACAATGCTATTCGGGGAAGATGCAAAAGATATCCCCTTCGTCCACATGGAAAGGAGAAATAGACGAGCGAAGGGAGCTATTGATTTGGCTCAGGAGCCCGGCTGAAAGGCTCGACTTCATATCCAGGATTGACTCTTGAGGCTGGATTATTTTATGTAATAACAGTGAACACCTACAAGTGACTGCATGTCCCTGGACTGTTCCACTTCAGGTGGAGGGCGGAGCACCACACGCATGAATACGCTCTCGTTTCCCAAAGGCACCCTGCACCAACGCTCTCTCTAAGCTGTGGAGTCTTGGAAGCAAAAATTCTACTTTGTGACCTACTGGCAATAAAGTTGCCAGTGAGCGATTTGGCCGCTGCATCCGTTCGTTTGCTCTGGAGCCCTCGTTCCTGAGGGAAGACAAAAATGTCTTTTTAGCCAGAGGCTAAAAAACTCTGAGCGAGCTCACACTAATTCGGCTTAGAGGGAACACTGCCCTGCATACAGAAAGGTAGCACCTCACAGAAGAAGAAGAAGAAGAGATTGGATTTATATCCCGCCCTTCACTACCCAAAGGTGTCTCAGAGCGGCTTACAAACTCCTTTCCCTTCCCCTCCCCACAACAGCCACCCTGTGAGGTAGGTGGGGCTGAGAGAGCTCTTGACAGAAACTGCTCTTTTTCAAGGACAGATCTTATCAGAGCTACGGCTTGCCCAAGGTCATCCAGCCAGGTGCAAGTGGAGGAGTGGGGAATCAAACCTGGTTCTCCCAGATTAAGAACATAAGAACATAAGAGATGCCAATGTTGGATCAGGCCAAAGGCCCATCCAGTCCACCACTCTGTATCCCACAGTGGCCAGAAATACCAGGTGCCATCAGGAGGTCCACCAGTGGGGCCAGGACATTAGAAGCCCTCCCACTGTTGACCCCCCCAAAAGCACCAAGATGACAGAGCATCCCTTGCCCCAGAGTCCCTATCTATACCTTGTGGCTAATAGCCACTGATGGACCTCTGCTCCATATGCTTATCTAATTTCCTTTTGAAGCCGTCCATGCTTGTAGCCGCCACCACTTCCTGTGGCAGTGAATTCCAAGTGTTAATCACTCTTTGGGTGAAGAAGTTCGCACACTTAACCACTACACCAAAAGAGTCTCTTCCTTGACACAATTTCCCCCCCTAGATGCAGGGATTTGTTTCATGGGGGAGCAGTCCATTGTGTGAGCCCCCAATTTCAGCATGAGGTGGTATACCCCAAGTCGACTACATATTACGTGCTGTCATTGTGACTGACTTAAGGCGATCCCAGCCAGGAGCTTTCAAGGCGAGCGAGAAGCAGAGGTGATTTACCATTGCTGCCCTCTGCAGGGTCTTCTTTGGACGTCTCCTATCCTGACCCTGCTTGGTTTCCAATTTATGGCCACTGTAGCAAGGGGCTTTCAAAGCAAGGGAGAAGCAGAGGTGGTTGGCCACTGCCTCCCTCTGCAGAGTCTTCCTTGGTGGTCTCCCATCCAAGACTTAAGACAACCCCAGCAAGGGGCTCTCAAGGCAAGGGAGAAGCAGAGGTGGTCTGCCATTGCCTTCCTCTGTGCAGTCTTCCATGGTGGTCTCCCATCCAAGACTTCTGGTGACCTCAGCAAGGGGCTTTCAAGGCAAGTGAGAAGATGAGGTGGTTGGCCATGGCCTCTGTAATGTATTCTTAGCTGCCATGAGTACATTAGGATGTATGGGAAACCTCCCATAGGGAAGCAATGTTAAGCTTCGTCTTGGACAGAGGATTCTAGTCCAAGACTCACGACCCAATCACATTCAAGCAAGCTGCAAGCGGGAACGTTTGTGATTGGTCCTTATGCGCTCAACCTGATAGGTTGTTATGTGTATAGTGGGAGTGGCTATGTTAGCCGGGAATGTTTAAATACCGGGCAGTTTCAATGGGCAAACTGTTCGGGCTATCAGATGTTGTACCGTGTCGAAGAAGTGAAGAAAGAGCTGAATAAACTTGAGTCTTTGCTGAAATCACTCTCCGACTCATTGTTAAGCGCCGGACTTAACAATTGGCGACGATATGGGGACCCCAGCAAGGGGCTTTCAAGGCAAGGGAGAAGCAGAGGTGGTTGGCCATTGCCTCCCTCTGCAGAGTCTTCCTTGGTGGTCTCCTATCCTAGTACTGACCCTGTTTGGCTTCCAACTTATGGCAACTCCAGCAAGGGACTTTCAAGGCAAGTGAGAAGTAGAGGTAGTTTGCCGTTGCCTTCCTCTGCAGAGCCTTCCGTGGTGGTCTCCCATCCAAGTACCAACCCTACTTAGCTTCCGTGATCAGATGAAATTGGGCTATCGTATGCCATCCTACATCCCCCAGGTCTACTAGGGATGCTCAAATATTTGCTGATTGTGAACAGCCGGCTGATCCTTCAGTAATCTGATCCAGCTGTTCTTCAACCCATCCATGGTTTTGTTTTGTTTTTGAGCCCCCGGAGGGGATTTTTTATTGATTTTTTAAACACTACAAAAAACTGCAACAGAAAGGGGGAGGGGGAAAACTACATATAAGGGAGAAAGTAAAGAACCCACTACTGACTAAAAACTCAAGAGGAGAGATCCTCCAACCAGCTTTTTTGCATCCAGACTTTTCATCTTTGTACTTCTTATGAACTGTGTCAAACTTTTAGAACTTTTAACCCTCCCCATTTACATTTAGTTGCCCAATAACAGTGCCCCCCATCCTCCTCTGGAGCCACAGTTCTCAAAGGCACAATTCAGAGTCCTTCAGCCTTTACTTCTTCTTCTCTCTTTTCCGCAGCTTGTAGGGACTTTTCGGGGCTGCTGCCCCCTGCTCAGACAAAGAGTCCTCGCCAGATGAACCAGTTTCCAGCCCATCCATGGTTCTTTCATCGGTAGCTTTGCTGTATTCCTTCCTAACAGAGCATTGAGGGTTGCCAGATGTGGGTTGGGAAGACCTGGAGATTTTGGGGGTGGAGTCCGGGGACGGCAGGGTTTGATGTGGGGGGCACTCAAGACCGCACAATGCCACAGAGTCTGCCTTCCACGGCAGCCATTCTCTCCAGGGGAACTGCTCTTGGTCATCCGGAGTTCCATCGTAATAGTAGGAGATGTAACTGTGGAGGTTTCTTGAGGAAGCGATTGTTCTCCAGGCCAGTTTGGATTTATACCTTGCCCTTCACTACCTGAAGGAGTCTCGGAGGAGGAGGAGGAGATTGGATTTAAACCCCGCCCCTCACTCAGAGTCTCAGAGCAGTTTACAATCTCCTTTCCCTTCCCCTCCCCACAACAGACACCCTGTGGGGTAGGTGGGGCTGAGAGAGCTCTTAGAGAACTGCCCTTGAGAGAACAGCTCAGAGAGAACTTGTGACTGACCCAGGGTCGCACCAGCAGCTGCATGTGGCAGAGTAGGGAATCAAACCCCGTTCTCCCAGATTAGAGCCTGCGCTCCTAACCACGACGCCAAAACTGGCTCTCTTTCGAGGATTCTCTCCCAAACCTGCAGGAATTTCCTAACCCCAAGCTGGCAACCCTCAGCACAAAAGACATCTAGATATCACTAAGTGCCAGAAGTCAATAGGCAAACTCTTACTGGCTCTCCTTCCTGGTTGCGTGTGTTTGTATGTCTATATGTTCTTGGGCAGCCCGGGCTGGCCTGACCTTGCCAGATCTCGGCAGCTTAGCTGGGTCGACCCCGGTTAGTATTTGGATGGAGGAGGAGGAGGAGGAGGAGGAGGGGGAGGCGGTGGATTTGTACCCTGCCCTTCACTCGGAGTCTCAGAGTGGCTTACAAACTCCTTCCCCTTCCCCTCCCCACAACCGACACCCTGTGAGGTAGGTGGGGCTGAGAGAGCCCTTTTGAGGACTACCCTTTTGAGAACAGCTCTGAGAGAACTTGTGACTGACCCAAGGTCACACCAGCAGCTGCATGTGGAGGAGTGGGGGAATCAAACCCGTTTCTCCCAGATCAGAGTCCATGCTCTTAACCGCTACACCAAACTGGCTCTCAGCGCAGTAGAACTCTATTGCCTGTGCCTTTGATTGGTTTGTATGATGTTCTGTAATGCTCTGCTTTTGACTTTTCACTGCCTTGACTGGACAAAAAGACGGTATATACATTTTGTAAATAAATAAAGAGAAATACTTGAACACATGAAGCTGCCTTCTACTGAATCAGTCCATTATTCTATCACGGTCAGTCTTGTCTAGTCAGACTCGCAGCAGCTCTCCAGGGTCTCAGGCGGAGGTCTTTCCCATCTCCTACTGCCTGGTCCTTAACTGGAGATACCGGGGATTGAACCTGGAACCTTCTGCATGCCAAGCAGATGCTCTTCCCCTGAGCCACAGCCCCTCTTTACAGCTTTCCAGGGTCTCAGGCGGAGGTCTTTCCCATCTCCTACTGCCTGGTCCTTAACTGGAGATACTGGGGATTGAACCTGGAACCTTCTGCATGCCAAGCAGATGCTCTTCCCCTGAGCCACAGCCCCTCTTTACAGCTCTCCAGGGTCTCAGGCAGAGGTCTTTCCCATCTCCTACTGCCTGGTCCTTAACTGGAGATGCCGGAGATTGAACCTGGAACCTTCTGCATGCCAAGCAGATGCTCTTCCCCTGAGCCACAGCCCCTCTTTACAGCTCTCCAGGGTCTCAGACAGACGTCTTTCCCATCTCCTAATGCCTGGTCCTTGAGATGGCGGGGATTGAACCTGGAACCTTCTGCATGCCAAACAGAGGCCCTTGCACTGAGCCATGACCACTCTCAAATAGCATAAGACATGAACACATGGAGCTCCTTTCTACTGAGTTAGACCCTTGGTCCATCAAAGGCTGCAGGGGTCATTTCCAGCAGGAGCGCAAAGGAGCGGAGCTCCGGCAGTAAAGAGCCCAGGGGGCGGGCACATGCAACAAGCCCCACCCCCTGCTCCCAGCAGCCCTCAGTCAGAGCAAGAAGCAGCGAGGTAAGTTGCAAAGCTCCCCCCGGTCTAAAACAGTCCAGTGGCACCTTTAAGACCATGTTTTATTCAGGTACAAGCTCTCCCTCCTCTGCGAGGACAGATCTGCACGTTTCCCCCCCCCCCAATAGCTAGGAATCCAAAACAGTCCAGTGGTGCCTTCTGATAGACTTCCGGTGATGTCAGGGGGTGTGGCATATGCAAATGAGTTATGCTAATGAGATCCTGCACCTCTTTTTCTACAAAGTGACCCCTGAAAGGCTGTAAATTCTCAGTGGAGCACCGGATCAGGTTCAAGGTTCTGGTTTTGACCTTTAAGGCCCTTTGTGGTCAGGGACCTACATATCTTCGGGACCGCCTCTCCCAGTACGTCCCCGGAAGAGCATTACGCTCAGGAAATCAGAACTTGCCCGCGTTCCCCGGCCCAAGAGAAATCCGGCTGTCTTCAACCAGGGCCGGGGCCTTTTCCGCCGTGGCCCCTGCCTGATGGAACGCTCTGCCGGAAGGTAGCTGTGCACTGTGGGAGTTGCTGCCTTTCCACAGGGCATGTAAGGCAGAGCTGTTCCGCTGGGTCGTTGGCTGAGGGCAGCGACGGGACAGGGGGTTGGACTAGATGGTCTGTATGGCCCCTTCCAATTCTATGATTCTGTGACTTCTTCTCGCACTCTGACATGATTCCCCGTTCATCACTACACACCCCCCCCCGGGAGGCCAGGGAACTAGGATTTCCTGCCATCATAAGCATTGTATATGTACTGTTTTGATCTATCGTTATTTATTGGACTTTTAATGTAACTGCATGAGATTGTAGATTACGTGTTTTAAGCCGTCCTGAGCCCCACCTGTAGGGATGGGTGAAGAAGAAGAAGAAGAAGAAGAAGAAGAAGAAGAAGAAGAAGAAGAAGAAGAAGAAGAAGAAGAAGAAGAAGAAGAAGAAGAAGAAGAGA
>NW_015176499.1:349441-384240 GCF_001447785.1 Gekko japonicus | reverse complement strand
GTAGAGTCCGCACACTTAAGCACTACACCAAACTGGAAGAGGAAGAGGAGATTGGATTCATGCCCCGGCCTTCACTACCCATAGGAGTCTCAGAGTGGCTCACAATCTCCTTCCCTCCCCCTCCCCACAACAGGCACCCTGTGAGGTAGGTGAGGCTGAGAGAGCTCTGACAGAAACCACTCTTTTTCAAGAACAGCTCTTATCAGAACTACGGCGTGCCCAACGTCATCCAGCAGCTGCAAGTGGAGGAGTGAGGAATCAAATCCGGTTCTCCCAGATTAGAGTCCGCACACCTAAGCACTACACCAAACTGGAAGATGAAGAGGAGATTGGATTCATGCCCCGGCCTTCACTACCCAAGAGTGGCTCACAATCTCCTTCCCTCCCCCTCCCCACAACAGACACCCTGTGAGGTAGGTGAGGCTGAGAGAGCTCTGACAGAAACCACTCTTTTTCAAGAACAGCTCTTATCAGAACTACGTCTTGCCCAAGGTCATCCAGCAGCTGCGAGTGGAGGAGTGGGGAATCAAACCCAGTTCTCCCAGATTAGAGTCCGCACACTTAAGCACTACACCAAACTGGAAGAGGAAGAGGAGATTGGATTCATGCCCCGGCCTTCACTACCCAAGAGTGGCTCACAATCTCCTTCCCTCCCCCTCCCCACAACAGACACCCTGTGAGGTAGGTGAGGCTGAGAGAGCTCTGACAGAAACCACTCTTTTTCAAGAACAGCTCTTATCAGAACTACGTCTTGGCCAAGGTCATCCAGCAGCTGCGAGTGGAGGAGTGGGGAATCAAACCCAGTTCTCCCAGATTAGAGTCCGCACACTTAAGCACTACACCAAACTGGAAGAGGAAGAGGAGATTGGATTCATGTCCCGCCCTTCACTACCCAAAGGAGTCTCAGAGCGGCTTACAAACTTCTTTCCCTTCCCCTCCCCACAACAGACAGACACCCTGTGAGGTAGGTGGGGCTGAGAGAGCTCTTGACAGAAACTGCTCTTTTTCAAAGACAGCTCTTATCAGAACTACGGCTTGGCCAAGGTCATCCAGCCAGGTGCAAGTGGAGGAAGTGGGGAATCAAACCCGCTTCTTCCAGATTAGAGTCTGTGCCCTTAACCGCACACTTAACCACTACACCAAACTGGCCTAGTAAATCCAATTTAATAAATAAACAAACTCGCAGCCGCTCTCCGGGGTCTCACACAGAGGTCTTTCACGTCACCTGCTGCCTGGTCCTTTTTAACTCAAGATGTTGTCGTCGGGGATTGAACCTGGGACCTTCTGCATGTCGAGCAGATGCTCTGCCACCGACCCACAGACCCACCAATCTACATTAACCTCACCATCCTTCCCTTCTTACTAGGGGTGGGACTGCTCGGCTCAGCAAGCGATGGCTTAATTATTCCTCCACCAGCCCTTCGCAGCCACCATTTCCTCGTGCTCCCAGAAGACGTTTTCTTAGAAAAACGGTAATTGCTGATGTAAGCGTGTGTACTAACATTATAATGATCTATGACCGCAATCGACTCGTCCCTCTGGATTCCCAGCTTTCATTTTCAAAAATGCTCGAACAGTTTTCATTGCATGGATATCTCTCTACAAAAAAAGGGATTAGAAAGCATCAAAAAAAAAGAAAGACAGAGAGAGAGAGAGAAAGGGAGAGAGAGGAAGGAAGGAAGGAAGGAAGGAAGGAGTAATGGTTAGAAGTGCGGACTCTGATTTGGGGAGAACCGGGTTTGATTCCCCACTCCTCTTCCACATGCAGCTGCTGGTGTGACCTTGGGTCAGTCACAAGTTCTCTCAGAGCTGTTCTCTCACGAGCAGTCCTCGAAAGAGCTCTCTCAGCCCCACCGACCTCACAGAGTGTCTGTTGTGGGGAGGGGAAGGGAAAGGAGTTTGTAAGCTGCTCTGAGACACCTTTGGGTAGTGAAGGGCGGGGTATAAATCCAATCTCTCCTCCTCCTCTTTTTCTTCTTTCCTCCTCCTCCTTTCCTCCTCCTCCTCTTTTTCTTCTTTCCTCCTCCTCCTTTCCTCCTTGTCGTCTTCTTCTTCTTTCCTCCTCCTCCTTTCCTCCTCCTCGTCTTCTCCTTCTTTCCTCCTTTCCTCCTCCACTGGCATGGTAGGGGGGGGGGGAATCCAAGGGAGATAAACAGAGCCTGGCGGAGGAAAGTGGGAATGCTCGGCCATAAGCAGAACACAATGCTTTCTTAAAAACAACAACAGTTTTCATCTGAAAAGCCCTCCTTGACGTCAGTCAGTGCCAATCTGTCTGAATCGGCAGCGTCTTTGTGTGTGCACAGTTTTGCCAAAAACCTGATGCAAACTTGTTCGGCAGGTGTGTGCAAACTGTAGTTGTATGCATAAACCACCAGACCGGCTAATTGGCTCTTTCTCTGTGACACCTTCAGACATCGATACGGGTGGGCAGCCGTGTTGGTCGGAAGCAGCCGAAGAAAGCTCGAGTCCAGCGGCACCTGGAAGACCAAGTTTAATTCTGGGTGTGAGCATTCGCGTGCTCACACACTTCTTCAGATACCTCCTTACCTTCAGACATGGGCCGCGAATCTCAGGAGTCATTTCTTAGGAAAAGAGGTGCAGGAGCTCATTAGCATAACTCATTTGCATATGTCACGCCCCCTGGCATCACCAGAAGTGTGTCAGAAGGCAACACCCACGGCTCAGGTTCCACTGGACTGCTTTGGATTGCTAGCTATTGGGGGGGGGACGTGCAGATCTGTCCTCACAGAGGAGGGAGAGCTTGTACCTGAATAAAACATGGTCTTAAAGGTGCCACTGGACTGTTTTGGACCTGGGGGGGGGGCTCTGCAGCTTACCTGGCTGCTTCTTGCTCTGACTGAGGGCTGCTGGGAGCAGGGGGTGGAGCTTGTTGCATGTGCCCGCCCCCTGGGCTCTTTACTGCCGGAGCTCCGCTCCTGTGCGCTCCTGCAGGAAATGACCCCTGGCGGCAATCACATACAGTAAACAATCCACTTTCAGTGCACTTTCCAACTGGATTTTACGGTGGCCCATTCTGCATCTAGCGTTCGCTCTGCTGTTTTACCAAACCCACACTGGAACAGAAGAAGGAGGAGAAGAAGAGGAGGAGGAGATTGGATTTATACCACCCTCTTCACTCGGAGTCTCAGAGCGGCTTACAAATCTCCTTCCCTTTCCCCTCCCCACAACAGACACCCTGTGAGGTAGGTGGGGCTGAGAGAGCTCTCCCGAGGACTGCTTTTGAGAGAACAGCCCTGAGAGAACTTGTGACTGGCCCAGGGTCACCCAGCTGGCTGCATGTGGAGGAGTGGGGAATCAAACTCGATTCTCCCAGATTAGAGTCCGTGCTCCTAGCCGCTACACCAAACTTGAGGAGGGGAGGAACCGCCATGTGTTACACGCCATAGAGTTTGTCCTCCAAAGCAGGAAAGGGATTGTAAATCGCTCTAAGACTCCTTTGGGTAGTGAAGGGCGGGGTTTAAATCCAGTCTCTTTTTCTGGAGTTGGCAACCTATGCAGAAGGCAGGCAGTGTGGTCTAGTGGTCACTGTTAAAAACCTTACTCTGCCATGAAGCTCATAGGGCAACCTTGAGCCAGTCATTCTCATTCTCTCTCTCTCTCTCTCTCTCTCTCTCTCTCTCTCTCTCTCTCTCTCTCTCCTTCTTCTCCTCCCAGGCCCCACCCTCAAATATCCAGGTATTTCAAAACCCAGAGTTGGCCACGCCACTAAACGTACATCTGATAAACGAGCCGGTGTGGCGTAGCGGTTAAAGGGCTGGGCTATGAGCTGGGAAAGCCAGGTTCGAATCCCAACTTGTGGCATGGAAATCTGATGTCTACAGGATATCCATCATACCTATACATACCAGTTATATTGCACACGGGTGACATACAAGTGTCTTCCACACAATCGAGTGAGAGCCAGTATGGCGCAGGGGTTAGAGTGCCGGTTTCGGGTCTGGGAAACCCGGGTTCAGATCCCTCCTCTGCCATGGAAGCTTGCTGGATGACCTGGGGTCGGTCACGCTCTCTCGGCTTAACCTAACTCACAGGGGTTGTCGTGAAGATGAAAACAGAGGAAGGGAGACGGGCATAAGCTGCTTTAGTTCCCCATCGGGGCCCAAAGACATGATATAAATTTAGGCAGATCATGAGAGGGAGGGCAGGAAGGGTCGCCTCAGAGCTTAGTTCCCGTGGCCCTTTCTTACACACCCAGGGAAATGCTGATTGTCACTTTGGGGTCCGGAAGCAATTGTTCTCCAGGCCGGTTTGGTCGGGGATCCTGGAGGGTTTTTCGTAATCTTCTGGGCATGGAGCAGGGAGTCTGTTATGTATTAGGACTGGAACGTTCCAAAACTATCTACCAGAGACTGGCTGAGCTTGGAGCTCTAGAACAACAGCCCTCAACAGGACTCTGGAAGTGACCAATGAGAAACGAATGTCATGTAAATAGCCTATCATTGGGAATTGGGGGTGTTTGGGTGCGGTTTCTGCATGCCATTTAAACAGGGCTCTTGCCCTGGTGTTTCAGTCCTGTTCCTGAAATCCTGTTCCTGAAATCACTTTAAAAAGTAGGGCTGTTCTCTGCAATGCATCCGGAACCCAGTATTTAATACTGGCGACGAGGATGGGATCCTGTGGAGTGAGCCCAGAGCCCATCTGCACCACACTGCGCCCCAAGCTCCAGTGCCACCCGCATCACACCGCAACCGGGAGCATGATTGCCACTCCAGGACACTTTGACGCATTCGACGCCACTGCGGAGGACTGCGACTCCTACATTTCTCGGTTCGAGTTCTTCCTTGAGTCTTCCAAGATCACAGAGGCTGAGAAGAAGCACTGAAGTTCATGGCGGGTGGCATTTGTGAAATTCCTGCATTGCGCAGGGGGTTGGACCAGGTGACCCTGGAGGTCCCTTCCAACTCTATGAGTCTGTGATTCCAAAGTAAAGAAATAAAAAAGGGGGATGCATTGGCTGCAGCCCCTGAAGAGTTTGGAACGTCCCCCCCCGAATGGTAACAAATCCTGCAAACCCCTTAAGTAAAAGGAATCAATGATTACACCCGCGACAGCGGTTGGAGAGGCTGGTAAATATTAATTGTGCCCGGACCCCGTCCGAGAAGTGCTTAGTCAGTCTCTGCCGCTTTTATCGCGGATGCATTTTCATGCTACCTGGCTTGGAACTAACAGAGCCGACAGCTGCCGTGGAGCCAATTTCCACTAGTTCAGCTCCCTGATTTAAAAATATACCTCTTGGAGAGGGTGGGGGTGTGCGCGACCATGGCGTGTCTTATCTCCCTCTTCAAGAAGGACCCCTGCTGAGTCAGGTGGAAAGCCATGGGGGAAATCGTCATGGCTGCTGAACGCCGTAACCTGATCACAGGTAGCGGAATCACCTGTCCTTGAGGAGCACTATCTCTCTCTCCCCCCGGGGCTTACACAGATCAAGGGAGACGGGCATTAGGAGTCAGTTTGGTGCCAGCTTCGGGCGTTATCAGTCGCCCAGGAACAAGTATTCATTTCGAGGTGCTCACAGTTCGTCCCTGAGAAGGCTGTGTTTTGGCTGCATCGCTAGGGATGTTTTCCCGGGAGTCGACCCCGCTGACCCACAGACGGTCACCAGCAATGCTCCCTCTAAGCTGTGGAGCCTTGTGAGCAAATGGTTCCGTTATGGGACCAGTATACCATGCAGGGCTCTTTTTGTAGAAAAAGTCCAGCGGGAACTCATTAGCATAATAGGCCACACCCAACAGCAGGAACTCATTAGCATATTGGGCCACACCCCTGACAGCACCGCTCATTAGCACATTAGGCCGCACCCCCATGTTACCAGAAGTGTGGTTATCCAGCCACACCCACCTTTTGCTTGTTATTCTACTTACCTTGTTTGTTGTCAAAACCCAGGGCCTTTTTTTGTAGCAGGAACTCCTTTGCATGTTAGGCCACACACCCCTAATGTAGCCAATCCTAATGGGTTTCTGCTGTTGGGTGTGGCCTATTATGGTAATGAGTTCCTGCTGGGCATGGCCAACTTGGGAGCCAGCCGGAACTCCGTTCCTGTGCCTTCCTGCCCAAAAATAGCCCTGATACCATGGAAAGCATCACGAACAAACAGAGATCTGATTCCAAATATCCAGCGAGCTCCCTCCTTAATGCGAAATGGTTCCCAATACTTGAATTTCTATCAAAAGAAAGAAAACATACCCCAATCATGGAAGAAGTATCATGAATGAATATAAAAAAGCTATCTCCCACAGATCGTACTCTACAAACACTCCATGATAATGCCGCACTCTGGCACACCATCTCAATATTTGGTACAAGCTATTCAAATTGTGTATAACAAGCACCAGGGGTCATTTCGTAGAAAAAGAGGTGCAGGAGCTCATTAGCATAACTTATTAGCATAATTCATTTGCATACGTCACACCCCCTGACATCACCGGAAGTGTGTCAGAAGGCAACACCCACCGCTCAGGCTCCACTGGACTGTTTTGGATTGCTAGCTATGGGGGGGGGGAAAACGTGCAGTTTTGTCCTCGCAGAGGAGGGAGAGCTTGTACCTGAATAAAACTTGGTCTTAAAGGTGCCACTGGACTGTTTTGGATTGCTAGCTATAGGGTGGGGGGGAAGTGCAGATCTGCCCTCACAGGGGAGGGAGAGCTTGTACCTGAAGGCGGGCCGGGGGGGGCTCTGCAACGTACCTTGCTGCTTCTTGCTCCTCGTGGCCCAACTGAGGGCTGCTGGGAGCAGGGGGCAGGGCTTGTTGCGTGTGCCCGCCCCCTGGGCTCCTTACTGCCGGAGCTCCGCTCCTGTGCGCTCCCGCAGGAAATGACCCCTGGATAAAACTGAATGATAATGTCTATGAACGTTATTGACGATGAAGAGGCAGGATCTTCAGTGCCCTTCAGGAAGAGGACTCGGAAGAACCGAGGGAAAGTTGAGCGAACAGCAAGGGCAAAAAGAAAGTCCCAGATCTTAACTTAAAGTCACGGAGGGCTGTTTCTCCCCGCCATTTGCTCTTCAATAGCACTTGCTGCTCCTCCGGCGGCCCTGGAATCCTTGGGGGCCTGCGGAGAAATGAGCGGTTTCCCTCCATTAAACTCACTCAGGAAGGAAAGAGCTTTAAGCATATCTTTAATCAGCTTGGGGAAAAAACAAACCCTTTCTTTGTAACAACTCTTAAAAGGGTACTTCTCGGATAGGCTATATTAAGACAGATCGTGAACTGTTGCCACCATTGTTAAATAACATCATTACCGGAATCTATGACTACTAGCACTTTATAATTTTAATTTTGGATTGTTTTAGGCAGGGGTCATTTTCTGCGGGAGCTCACATAGTAGGATTTTTGCTCACAAGACTCCACAGCTTAGAGGGAGCATCGGTCACGAGACAGAGAGCCAGTTTGGTGTCGTGGTGAAGTGCGCGGACTCTAATCTGGGAGAACCGGGTTTGATTCCCCACTCCTCCACTTGCACCTGGCTGGATGAACTTGGGCAAGCCGTAGCTCTGATAAGTTTCTGTCAGAGCTCTCTCAGCCCCACCTCCCTCACAGGGTGTCTGTTGTGCGGAGGGGAAGGGAAAGGAGTTTGTAAGTCGCTCTGAGACACCTTCGGGTAGTGAAGGGTGGGGTAGAAATCCAATCTTTTATCTTCTTATTATTCACAGAGGCAGGCAATGGCAGGCCTCTCGCCTTAAAAACTAGCTCACTACCTAGTGGTGCATAATGCTAAAACAGAGCTAGAACTTCCAGCTGCCAGACAATTTTAGGATCCCCTGCCTATTCTACACACAGTGCCATATGATAATAATAATAATAATAATAATTATTATTATTATTATCATCTCTGTCATCTATCAGTTGTGATTCTCAGACAACCCCAGACCCCATCTGGAGGTCCACATTGCACTGTGGAAGTGCCCTTGAAGACAAATCCTGGGAGTGTACACAAGTTATTTCAAGGGGAAATTATCTTCCTAAGATACTACAAACTCCTTTCCCTTCCCCTCCCCATAACAGACACCCTGTGAGGTGGGTGGGGCTGAGAGAACTCTGACACAAACGGTTCGTTTTCAAGGACAGCTGTGCCAGTGCTTGTGACTGACCCGAGGTCACACCAGCAGGTGCAAGTGGAGGAGTGGGGAATCAAACCCGGTTCTCCCAGATTAGAGTCCCAGATAGGCAAGTTGGAATGTGTCCAGAGGAGGGCAACGAAGATGGTGAGGGTTCTGGAGACCGAGTCCTATGAGGAAAGGTTGAAGGAGCTGGGTATGTTTAGCCTGGAGAGGAGACGACCGAGAGGTGATATGAGAACCATCTTCAAGTACTTGAAAGGCTGCCCTATAGAGGATGGTGCGGAGTTGTTTTCTGTTGCCCCAGAAGGTCAGGCCAGAACCAACGGGTTGAAATTAAATCAGAAGAGTTTCCGGCTAAACATTAGGAAGAACTTCCTGACAGTCAGAGCTGTTCCTCAGCGGAACAGGCTTCCTCGGGAGGTGACGGGCTCTCCTTCTCTGGAGGTTTTCACACAGAGGCTCTATGGCCATCTGACAGCAATGTGGATTCTGTGAGCTTAGGCAGATCATGAGAGGGAGGGCGGGAAGGGTTGCTTCAGTGCTTAGTTCTCAGGGCCTTTTCTTACACGCCCAGGGAAATGCCGATCACTACTTTGGGGTCAGGAAGCAAATTTTCTCCAGGCCATTTCGGGCAGGGATCCTGGAGGTTTTTTGTCATCTTCTGGGCATGGAGCAGGGGTCACTGGGTGTGTGTGTGGGGGAGGTATTTGTGAATTTCCTGCACTGTGCGGCAGGTTGGACAGTGGGAGGGCTTCTGGAGCTCTGGCCCCACTGCTGGACCTCCTGATGGCACCTGGTATTTCTGGCCACTGTGTGACACAGAGTGTTGGACTGGATGGGCCATTGGCCTGATCCAACATGGGCTTCTCTTATGTTCTTATAGGAGGGGATTGGATAAACACATGGAGCAGAGGTCCATCAGTGGCTATTAGCCACAAAGTTTAGATAGGAACTCTCAGTCTGGGGCAAGGGATGCTCTGTATTCTTGGTGCTTGGGGGGGGGGCAGCAGTGGGAGGGCTCCTGGTGTCCTGGCCCCACTGCTGGACCTCCTGATGGCCCCTGGTATTTTTGGCCACCGTGTGACACAGAGTGTTGGACTGGATGAGCCTTTGGCCTGATCCAACATTGGCGTCTCTGATGTTCTTATGCTGGATGTCCCTTCCAACTCTATGAGTCTATGATTCCAAATCTTGAGGGATTTCCCGAATGACAGTTCGCAACACTAAGTCCAACAATCAGGGGTCATTTCGTAGAAAAAAAGGTGCAGGAGCTCATTAGCATAACTTATTTGCATAGGCCACACCCCCTGACGTCCCCGGAAGTGTGTCAGAAGGCAACGCCCACCGCTCAGGCTCCACTGGACTGTTTTGGATTGCTAGGTATTGGGGGGGGGGGGAACGTGCAGATCTGTCCTCACAGAGGAGGGAGAGCTTGTACCTGAATAAAACTTGGTCTTAAAGGTGCCACTGGACTGTTTTGGACCGGGGGGGTGGTAGGGGGGGCTCGGCAGCTTACCTGGCTGCTTCTTGCTCTGACTGAGGGCTGCTGGGAGCAGGGGGTGGGGCTTGTTGCATGTGCCCACCCCCTGGGCTCTGTACTGCCGAAGCTCCACTCCTGTGCGCTCCTGCAGGACATGACCCCTGCCTACCATGATACATCATGCAAGTATTGATGGCCAGAGGTATGGTTTGTCTGAAGTGATACTGTCACATGAGGCTTAAGCAGCTGGACAGGTGGTGTGGTGTGAGGGCCTCACTTGGACAGCCTCCGGCAAGGACGTCGAAGGGGAGGGGCCGTGGGTCCCTGGCCTTGCCAGCGGAAGGTCCAAGGTCTGAGCCGGGCATCTTCGGCTCAAGGGCTGCAGCGAGCAAATCTAGGAAAGAGTGAGGGCAAATGTTTAACCAGACACAAAATGTGCCGTTCTGGAGCGCGGTGGGGACTGTGCCGTTCCCAAAAGAACATCCAAAAACTCAAGTCTTGCCAAAGTTGTCTTCTGTTGACAGGTAAAAAACAGGATTACTCACAAAGTGAAAAGCAAAGCGAATCATCCAGACTGCCCTGGGATGCCGGGCTTTGATTCACTTGGAGCCAGCCTCCTCCCCCGGCCAAAGATGATCCACTCTGGGTTGCCAGCCTCCAGCTGAGGCCTGGAGATCTCCCAGAATGAGAACCGATCTCCAGACCTGAGAGAGAGAGGGAGGGAGGGAGAGATTGGGTTTATACCCCACCCTTTACTACCTGAGGGAGTCTCAGAGTGGCTCACAGAGTGGTTTGGTGTCGTAGTTAAGTGCGCGGACTCTAATCTGGGAGAACTGGGTTTGATTCCCCACTCCTCCACTTGCACCTGCTGGATGACCTTGGGCAAGCCGTAGTTCTGATAAGAGCTGTCCTTGAAAAAGAGCAGTTTCTGTCAGAGCTCTCTTAGTCCTGCCTACCTCACAGGGTGTCTGTTGTCGGGAGGGGAAGGGAAAGGAGTTTGTAAGCCGCTCTGAGACTCCTTTGGGTAGTGAAAGGCGGGGTATAAATCCAATCTCTTCTCCTCTTCCTCTTCTTCTTCTACAATCCACAAGCCTGAGACCCTGGAGAGCTGTAAAGAGGTGCTGTGGCTCAGTGGCAGAGCCTCTGCCTGGCATGCAGGAGGTCCCAGGTTCAATCCCCGGCATCTCCAGTTCAAAGGACCAGGCAGGAGGTGATGGGAAAGACCTCAGCCTGAGACCTTAGAGAGCTGTAAAGAGGGGCTGTGGCTCAGTGACAGAGCACCTGCTTGGCATGCAGGAGGTCCCAGGTTCAATCCCCGGCATCTCCAGTTCAAAGGACCAGGCAGGAGGTGATGGGAAAGACCTCAGCCTGAGACCTTAGAGAGCTGTAAAGAGGGGCTGTGGCTCAGTGACAGAGCACCTGCTTGGCATGCAGGAGGTCCCAGGTTCAATCCCCGGCATCTCCAGTTCAAAGGACCAGGCAGGAGGTGATGGGAAAGACCTCAGCCTGAGACCTTAGAGAGCTGTAAAGAGGGGCTGTGGCTCAGTGACAGAGCACCTGCTTGGCATGCAGGAGGTCCCAGGTTCAATCCCCGGCATCTCCAGTTCAAAGGACCAGGCAGGAGGTGATGGGAAAGACCTCAGCCTGAGACCTTAGAGAGCTGTAAAGAGGGGCTGTGGCTCAGTGACAGAGCACCTGCTTGGCATGCAGGAGGTCCCAGGTTCAATCCCCGGCATCTCCAGTTCAAAGGACCAGGCAGGAGGCGATGGGAAAGACCTCCGCCTGGGACCCTGGAGAGCGGCTGCCAGCCTGAGCAGGCAACACTAACCATTATGGACCAAGGGTCTGATTCCGCATAAGGCAGCTTCATGCTCTTCTAAGCAATGATGTCCTCTATCAACCCCTTCAAGCACCTCCTGGCAAGTGCCATAAACACCTCAAATGTACATAGACAAATAAATATCGTTCCTTCGTTTTTTCTGTGTCTTCTCGTAAGAAATCAAATCAGTCTGAATATGAAGTGGAACACCGCGGGCGCGGGCGATGAATCACAGAGGATGCAAGTCAATCAACATGTCATCTATTAATAAAAGAGCACATTCTTCTTTTTTCTTCTCCTGACTCTGCTTTATAGCTACGGAACTGCACTTCTCTCTCTCTCTCCCCCTCCCCCTCTCCTGCAGCGGGACGTTTTATGGTGCGCCACGAAGTTATGCAGTCGCCCTCGGTCCATGCAGAAAGCTCGGATGTCGCTATGCAGCAGAAGCCGGCCGGCTTTTCAGCAGCTGGCTGTCAGAACCCACAGCTAACAATGAAGTACACGCATTCAGGAGCGGTTGTACATTTATTGCAAAGCTACAGATGCAGTAACACAGGCACTGTTAGGAATGGCCGCAGCCACTAGAGCATAATAGGATATAGGGTATTCGTATGCACCCCCCAAGGCATTGACCAATTAGGGACCCTCTCGCGCGCGGGATAAGTCAGGCAACCGTTAGGTGGCTAAAGCTGGGAACCAGGAGTCTCTCACGGTACATAGGAGCCCTCCAGACAACACAACCTCCTCCTGCACATCTGTAGAGATAAGCGTTACAGCAAAGGCAGAGCAACATGGATAGGAATGCAATAGCAACGAACAAGACACAGAATGAACTCCCCAACCCCCATGGCAGCATAGCTGACACTGGCCTCCTCAAGACGAAAACACAGACCAGGTTCAGCCTCCGTTGGGGGGTGGGGAGATGCCAGCCTCCAGGTGGGGCCCTGGAGGTGCCCACAGAATGACAGCCCATCTCCAGACTACAGAGATGAGTTCCCCTGGAGAAAACGGATGCTTTGGAGGGTGGACTGTATGGCGCGGTGCGGTGCCCGGTGGCGTTTCAGGAACGATGCTCGGTGCTGCGCTGGAAGGTGGGCCTGGCCTGCTCATCGGGACTCCATCCTCGTCGCCAGTGAAAAGTGCTGGGTTCGACGCATGGTGGACTCGGACCACGACATGCATTCAGACGCGCTTATTGTACTTCACAACAAGACACGCCAAACGGCCCTGCAAGGCCAACTATATACACTCCACCCGGCACACCTCCATCCCCATTGGAGGGTTTGAATCTCCCGCCAAGGGTGCTATTGGTGGACTCCCGGTGGACTACGATCCTAGGTCCCTTTGTGTTTGGGGTCCGAGCTCCTGCTGTAACCGCGGACCCCTGGTGGCAGTCCGCATACATAACAGCCCCACTGTGGTCCCTGTCCTCCCCAGGATCAATCTCCAGGGGTCCCCCAACTTGAAGAAGAAGAGAAGAGGAGATTGGATTTAGACCCCGCCCTTCACTACCCGAAGGAGTCTCAGAGTGGCTTCCAGTCTCCTTCCCCTCCCCGCAACAGACACCCTGTGAGGGAGGTGGGGCTGAGAGAGCTCTCTCGAGGACTGCCCTTGAGAGGACAGCTCGGAGAGGACTTGTGACTGACCCATGGTCACACCAGCAGCTGCATGTGGAGGACCTGGCAACTTGGGGTGAGGGTCGAGTGCGCTCTGTGGCAGATACTTGGTTGCCGTTCATCCCTGTGGTGGGGAAAGCGGCGGGCACCATGCAAAAGTGACTTTGGGAGCTGAGGGACAATTTTTAGTGCGTTTCGAAAAGCTCAGTGCCGCCTCTCCAGAGGAAAAGATTACCAAGGAATCCTCGGTATCAATAACAGGGGTCATTTCATAGAAAAAGAGGTGCAGGAGCTCATTAGCATAACCAATTCGCACAACTTATTTGCATATGCCACACCCCCTGACCAATGTTCCCTCTAAGCTGTGGAGTCTTGTGAGCAAAAATTCTGCTTTGTGGCTACTGGTATTGAAGTTGTGAGCAAACGATTTGGCTACTGCAGAAATTAGTTTGCTCTGGAGCTGTCCTTCCTGAGCTAAGACAAAAATCTGTGAGCTGGAGGCTAAAAAACTGTGAGCTGGCTCACACTAACTCAGCTTAGAGGGAACACTGCCCCTGACTTCACCGGAAGTGTGTCAGAAGGTAACACCCACCGCTCAGGCTCCACTGGACTGTTTTGGATTGCTAGCTATTGGTGTGTGTGTGGGGGAACGTGCAGATCTGCCCTCACAGAGGAGGGAGAGCTTGTACCTGAAGGCGGGCCGGGGGGGGGGGCTCTGCAACTTACCTGGCTGCTTCTTAAGAACACAGAACATAAGAACATAAGAGACGCCAATGTTGGATCAGGCCAAAGACCCATCCAATCCAACACTCTGTCACACAGTGGCCAAAAATACCAGGTGCCAGGTTCTTGCTCCTTGTGGCCTGACTGAGGGCTGCTGGGAGCAGGGGGTGGGGCTTGTTGCATGTGCCCGCCCCCTGGGCTCCTTACTGCCGGAGCTCCTGTGCGCTCCCGCAGGAAATGACCCCTGATCAGTAATAAACGAGCCATAAAAATGAACGAGGGCCTCAAACCGGCAGAAAAAGCCACTTGGCAGGCTAAAATGATGTCCATAAAACAGTCCTCGGCAAGGGTGCCAGCCTCCAGGTGGGACCTGGAGATCCCCACAGAGAAGCAAGCTCAGCCCGTTCTGGGTACAGCTAGAGGGAAGGCTTAGGCTCAGTACATAGCATCCGGACTACGGAGATCAATTCCCCTGGAGAAAATGGACATCTCTGAGAGTGGGCCCTGTGTAGGGTTGGCCAGGTGGCACTTGGAGATCGCCTGCTAGTACAATTGATCTCCAGACGATCGGGATCGGTTCCCCTGGAGAAAATGGCTGCTTTGGAGGGGGGATGCTGTGGCATTATACCCTGCTGAAGTCACTTCCATCTCTGCCCTCCTGAGGCCCCCCCCCCCCCCAAACTCAAGGTATTTTCCAACCCAGAGCCGGTAACCCTAACTCTGTGGCGTTGTACCCTGCTGCGGTGTCTCCCCATCTCAGAAGAAGAAGAGGAGGAGGAGGAGGCAATTGGATCAATCCCCTGCCCTTCACTCGGAGTCTCAGAGCGGCTTCAAAACTCCTTTTCCCTCCCCCTCCCCACAACAGACACCCCGTGAGGTAGGCAGGGCTGAGAGAACTCTCTTGAGAACTTCCCTTGAGAGGACAGCTCTGAGAGAACTTGTGACTGACCCTAGATCACACCAGCAGCTGCATGTCGAGGAGCAGTGGGGACTCAAACCCGGTTCTCCCAGATTAGAGTCCGGACACATAACCACTACACCAAACTGGCTCTGAGGGGACTTGTGACTGACCCAAGGTCACACCAGCAGCTGCATGTCGAGGAGCAGTGGGGACTCAAACCCGGTTCTCCTAGATTAGAGCTTGCGCTCCTAACCACTACACCAAACTGGCTCTCAAGCCCCACCGTCCCCAGGACCTACCCCCCAAATCTCCAGGACTTTCCCAACCTGGGTCTGGCAACTGTATGGCCCCTGCCGCCCCCACTGGTGGCTAGTGGGCACCTGCCAACCCTTGACCTTGGGCTAGAAACAGAGCATCAAAAGAGCTAAAAAGAGAGAACCCCTCAGTTAAGAGTTGTGGGAGGGGGGGAGAAGGAGAAGAAGAGGAGGAGGAGGAGGAGGAGATTGGATCAATCCCCTGCCCTTCCCTCGGAGTCTCGGAGCGGCTTCCGATCCCCTTCCCCTCCCCTCAACAGACACCCTGTGAGGTCGGTGGGGCTGAGAGAGCTCTCTCGACGACTGCCCTTGAGAGAACAGCTCCGAGAGAGCTTGTGACTGACCCAAGGCCACACCAGCAGCTGCGTGTGGAGGAGTGGGGACTCAAACCTGGTCCTCCCAGATTAGAGTCCGCTGAGGTCCCTGTCCTCCCCGGGAGTTTCCCAACCTGGATCTTGCAGCCCTAACCCCTCATCCCCCACCAGTGTCGGGGAGGGACCAGGCAGCCCTGCAGGACAGTTTGACCACAGTGGAAACACCGTCCTCTCAATCAACACTCCCTCTAAGCTGTGGGGTCCTGTGAGCAACAAGTCTACTTTGTGAGTTACCGGCATTAAAGTCATGAGCGAGCGATTTGGCTACTGCATACCTCAGTTTGCTTTGCAGCCTTCCTTCCTGAGCGAAGACAAAAAAATGTGTGAGCCGGAGGCTAGGGAACTGTGAGCGCGCTCACACTCGCTCAGCTTAGAGGGAACACTGCTCTCCGTCCCTCCCTGCAAGGACTCCTGCTGCATCAGCACTTGGTCCCAACGGGCCCGTCTTTCCTGCTGCTTTGCTCTCTCCGCCAAGCTCTGGCCTGTGATTATTTCGAGCCAGGCTATGATTAGGACCCCCCCCCTCCCTGCCATCTGTCGACGTGGGCCCTGCGAGAGCGGAGGTGTCCTCTCGCACGACGGCGGTGCCCACGCATCAATAACGGCGCACGCTAATGGACCACCGCCGAGTTGGAAACAGCCCTAGCTGGCAGGGATCAATCACTCCTCTTCGCTGTCGGTTTCTGAGAATATTCTTTCCTTTGTTTGTCTCTCCTTGCATACTAGGAAAAAGGGCCCGTGGTATAATAAGAGGGAGGGTCCATCTTGTTGCAGGGAAGCCGGCCGGCCTGTGTCTCTTTTCGCCTGGTTCTGCGTCTACTGCCTGGTGGCTGACCCTGAGTTCTGGGATGATTGGTGTCGGAGTGAGAGAACTCTCGGCCCCCTTCTTCTGCATCGTTGTGTAAACCGCAACCGTGTACTCCGCTTTGTCAATTGAAAAGCTTTCAGCTCTCTGGCTTTTGTTCAAAGGGTTAGAGCCCCTTCCCAGGGTCGCAAGCTCCGGGTTGGGAAATATTGGGACATTTGAAGAAGAAGAAGAAGAGGAGGAGGAGGAGGAGGAAGAGGAGGAGGAGGAGATTGGATTTATACCCCTCCCTTCACTACCCAAGGGAGTCTCTCTTTTTTTTTTATGCCCCCAGAGGGGATTTTTTATTGCATTTTTTATAACACTACAAACTACAACAGAAAAAGGGGAGGGGAAACTACATTTATAGGATAAAGAAAGATACCCACTACTGACTAAAAACTCAAGAGAGGAGATCATCCCACCAGCTCAACCATATATTTAGTCTTAATCCCGTTAATTTTACTGAGTCAAGTTTAACATTTTCTTTTTCAAATCTTAAGTTTAACTGTCATACAGAAACACCCCAAAGCATCTCACTTCAACATTTTTTAAAGGCACAATTCAGAGTCCTTCAGCCTTTACTTCTCCTTGCCTAGTCTCTTCCGAAGCTTATAAGGACTTTTAGGGGCTACCGCCCCTTTCTCTGATACAGAGTCCTCCCCGGAGGATTCCGAGTCCAGCTCGCAATTGGACTTACTGTCCTCCCGTTTTTCTCCCGTTTTCACATTTGGACTCATAAAAATTCCCGTGCTTTCTGGACAGAGTCAATCTTTTCTTTTTTATCCTTGATTCTGAAGGTTCTGTTTTCTGGAGTTAACCATCTATATCCAATTGCATTTGTCTGTAGAAAAAGAATTAATTCTTTATATTTCTTTCTCCTTTGTCTTATTTCAAATGAAATGTCTTTTAACGTTCTGATGGTATTCTCCCCCACTTTCAGGGGTGCTCCAGATACTGCTTTCAGGATTGTATCCCTCACATGCCTCTTCGAGAATCTTACAACAATTTCCCCAGGCAGATTATTTTTCTTTATATATCCTGAATATGACCTATAGGCCACATCCATTTCGTTTAACAAGAGTTCCGTCTTCATATCTGTTAGTGGGGCCAATACTTCACTCATTAGTTCCTTAATATTCTCTCCCTTTGTCTCTGGCAAGCCCTGAAAGTGAAGAATCATATTAGCCTTTTCCATTTGTAGTTGTAGCAGTTGCTCTCCCGTAGAAACTTGCTTCTTTTCCAGCTTTTGAACTTTCTTTTCCACCTTTTGGTTACTTCCAGAGTCCTGGTGGGCTATTGTTCTTGGGCTCTAAGCTCAGCCAGTTCCTGGGGTGATTCAATCAGGGGTGATTCAATCCCAATACATAACACATGTCCCCCATCCCTCTTACCAACCTGAGTACAGAAGAGGGCATCCAGGGTTTTCACAAGCAGGCAAGAGCGTCTCTGGAGGATACGAGAATGAACTGCCATGAAGCTCCAGGGGCAGAGAAGATACAAATGGATTCATAAAAGCCAGCCCCGCCGACCCTCCAAGGCTCTGGCCATCCGTGCCCCAGCGGTGTTGAGCTGAGCAAAAGGCAAAACTGTCACTTGGAGCAATTACCTAAATTATCAGTGGAGGGATGTGCCATGAAAAAGAAAACGTAAGCAGAAAAGATCCACTTACAGAACAGCAGAGCAGAAGAAATACTCTACTGGGATGTATTAGGCGAAGGCACCAGAGTCTAAGGCACAGGAAATGAGGATCTCACTGAGCTCAGCATCGGTTCGACCGCAGCCAACACAACCCGGCCCATGTTGGTTTCTCTGGTTTTAAGGGAGCTGTAGATGAGCTGGAAAGATTTCACGGGACAGCGGCAAAGGCTGGGGAGCGTTCGAGAAAACAGGCCTGTGGGGAAAAGGATTTAAAGACAGGTTGTCTTGGGGGGGGGGGAAGACGCTAACGGAAATTCAAGCACAGTTATTGAAATGCTCAGTGTCATAGGAGCTGGACTCGGCCAATTGCCTGCTGTATTCGACTGCCAACTCTGGGTGTGTGTGTGTGTGTGATACAGCCCTCCCAGGGCTATACCATTTCAGACTGGGCAGGGGGAGAGAAACAATTACAGTCTTCTGATGCAAAAAAAGGAGGGGGAGGAAGGAAGGAGGGAGGGAGGAAGGAAAAAGAAAGAAAGAAAAAGAGACAGAAAGAAAGAAAGAAAGAAAAAAAGAAAGAAAGAAAGAAAGAAACAGAAAAAGGGAGAAAGAGAAGGAGAGAGAGAAAGGAAGAAAGAGAAAGAGAGGAAGGAAGGAAAAGAAAGAGAGAGAAAGAAAGAAAGAAAGAAAGAAAGAGAGAAAGGAAAGAAGGAAAAGAGAGAGAGAGAGAGAAAGAACAAGGGAGAAAGAAAGAGGAGAGAGAGAAAGAAAGAAAAAGAGAAAGGAAGAGAGAAAGGAAGAAAAAGAGAGAGGGATGAAGGAAGAGAGAGAAAGAGAGAGAGAGAGAGAAAGAAAGAAGCCTCATAGGCAGAATTGTTTCAAATTATTTAACTTAATGATTTCTACCTACAGCATGGAGATAGTTGGGGCAGAGTAGTCCTGCTGATCCATGGTAGAATAGCTACATTCGAATTGAGGAGCACCTGAGAGAACAGTAATACTTTGTGGGTATCAGCTGTTGAGAGTCAGAGCTCCCTTCATCAGATACGCATAGGAATGGAGATCCCTGAGTCCTTATATCCTAGTCTGTGGGAACAGGGTTGCCAGCTCTGGGTAGGGAAATACCTGGAGGTTTGGGGGTGGAGCCTGGGGACGGCAGGGCTTGAGGCGGGGGGCACTCAAGACAGTAGAAGAAGAAGAAGAAGAAGAAGAAGAAGAAGAAGAAGAAGAAGAAGAAGAAGAAGAAGAAGAAGAAGAAGAAGAAGAAGAAGAAGAGGAGGAGGAGGAGGAGGAGGAGGAGGAGATTGGATTTATACCCCGCCCTTCACTTGGAGTCTCAGAGGGGCTTACAATCTCTGTTCCCTTCCCCTCCCCACAACAGACACCCTGTGAGGTGGGTGGGGCTGAGAGAGCTCTGACACAAACTGCTCTTTCTCAAGGACAGCTCTGAAAGAACTTGTGACTGACCCAAGGTCATCCAGCCAGGTGCAAGTGGAGGAGTGGGGAATCAAACCCGATTCTCCCAGACTAGAGTCCGCGCACTTCACCACGACACCAAACTGGCCACAGAGCCCACCTTCCAAAGCTGCCATTTCCTGCAGGGGAACGGATCGCTGTCATCTGGCGATCTGCTGTAATTCATATTCCCATCCATGTAGCAGAAGAAGAAGAGGAGGAGGAGGAGGAGGAGGAGGAGGAGATTGGATTTATACCCTGCCCTTCACTCGGAGTCTGAGACCAGTTTACAATCTCCTTCCCCTTCCCTTCCCCACAACAGACACCCTGTGAGAGAGGTGGGGCTGAGAGAGCTCTTTCTGGAACTGCCCTTGCGAGAACAGCTTGCCCAAAGTCATCCAGCAGCTGCGAGTGGAGGAGTGGGGAAATCAGACCCGGTTCTCCCAGATTAGAGTCCGCACACTTCACTACGACACCAAACTGGCACCTTGATTGGATTTGTTCCCCCAAGAACAATCCAAAACAGGTTTGGGAAGGATTGTCAGGAAGCAGGAGGAAACATGGAAAGCCTGTGTGTCTGCACGCGCGCACTGTAAAGTCACAGCCGACTTATGGCCACCCCCACCCCCCCGGGGTTTTCAAGGCAAGCGACGTCCCGAGATGGTTTGCCATTGCCTGCCTCTGTATAGCAACCCTGGGCTCCCTGAGTGGTCTCCCAACCCAAATATTGGCCCGGGGCTGGCCCTGCTTAGCTTCTGAGATCTGAGGAGATCGGGCGACCTGGGCCATTCAGATCAGGGCACAGATGTATCAATCAATAAACGAATAAATATTACGCTCCATTTCAGAGATGGAACGGGGACCAAACCGAAGGACGGCACCCGTTTGTTCCACCATGTTGAATGCTGATATAAATACTCCCCCAGTTGGTGAAGAGGGGAACTGCAGCCACTGATTGTATGTCATAAAAAAGGTCGAACCACATGGCTCCCCACCACAAGGGCCATGTTGTTGTTGTTCAGTCGCACAGTCGAGTCCGACTCTCCGCGACCCCATGGACCAGATCACGCCAGGCCTTCCGGTCTTCCGCCATTGTTGGGTTATTGTTATTAATTTCTAAAGTTAATCAGCAGAGTATTAAAGAGGCAGAGTCCATGGTGTGTTTTAAATATAAAAGTTTACTACAACCTAGCATGGGAAAAGGTATACAGGATGCAAAATAACAAAGAGCTATATTCCTACATCCTTACAGCTAGACAGAACATGGCAGAAGTCTAATGGAGACTAACTTCTTCTTGCTCAGGACAAAGAGCCATAAAATGCTAATACTTGGCACTCTCGTCTCCAATCAGAACAACAAACTAGATCTGAAGTTGCCGGGCTTTCTAGCTCTCTAAACGTATTGGTTACAAACACACATGTGATTTAGTAAACTGTATTAACCCAGTAAATACTGAAATAGAAGTGTTTTAACTTGTAACATCCAACAGCCATCCTCTGAAGTTTGCTCAATTTCATGTTCGTTGCATCTGTGACACTGTCCAACCATCTCATCCTTTGCCGTCCCCGTCTTCTTTGACCTTCAATCTTTCCCAGCATCAGGGTCTTCTCCAGTGAGTGCTCCCTTCTCATTGGGTGGCCACAGTATTTGAGCTTCGGTTTCATTCTCTGGCCTTCCAGGGAACAGTCAGGGTTGATTTCTTTTAGGATTGACTGATTGGATCTCCTTGCAGTCCAAGGGACTCTCGAGAGGCTTCTCCCGCTTGACTGATTGGATCTCCTTGCAGTCCAAGGGACTCTCGAGAGTCTTCTCCAGCACCATAGTTCAAAAGAATCTATTCTTCGGCGCTCGGCCTTCCTTATAGTCCAACTCTCGCAGCCATACATGACTACTGGGAATACCATTGCTTTAATGTTGAGAGTGGCCGTAACTCAGTGGTCGTGCACATGTCCTGGGTTTAGGCCTTGACATCTCCCCCTGAGATGGGAGCCGGGCTGCAGCTCAGAAGCAGAAGTTCCTGGCGTGCAGAAACTCCCAGGTTCAGTCTCCAGCATCTCCTGTGAAAGGACCAGGCAGTAGGTGACGTGAAAGACCTCCGCCTGAGACCCTGGAGTCCTGCTGCCAGTCTGAATAGACAGAACTGACATTGACGGACCCCAAGAGTCTGATTCACTACAAGGCAGCTACGTGGGAGAATTCCATTCAGGGAAGTGTGCAGGGCTCAGCGGCAGAGCCTCTGCTTGGCCTGCAGAAGGTCCCAGGTTCAGTTTGGTGTAGTGGTCAGGGGTCATTTCGTAGAAAAAGAGGTGCAGGAGCTCATTAGCATAACTCATTAGCATAACTTATTTGCGTATGCCACACCCCCTGACATCACCAGAAGTGTGTCAGAAGGCAACACCCACCGCTCAGGCTCCACTGGACTGTTTTAGATTGCTAGCTATTGGAGGGGGAAGGAATGTGTAGATCTGCCCTCGCAGAGGAGGGAGAGCTTCTACCTGAATAAAACTTGGTCTTAAAGGCAGGGGTCGTTTTGTAGAAAAAGAGCTAGGGGAACTCATTAGCATAACTCATTAGCATATGCCACACACCCTGACATCACCGGAGGTAGGGGCCCGGCGGTGGACCTGCAAGGCCGGCGGGAGTGCAAGGAAGCCCCGCGAAGGCCCTCCCTGGCTCCTGGCAGGCAGGGGTGGGGAGAGGCAGGGAGGAAGCAACTTACCCTCCCTCTTCTCCTGCCTCCTCCTGGCTGAATGAGGGCCGGAAGTGGGGCGGCCGGAAGCGGGGGCGGGGCTTCGTCATGTGCCCTGCCCCCATACCTCACCCAGGGTAACTGCGATCCCCCGCGATCCCCCCAAAATGACCTCTGCTTAAAGGTGCCACTGGACTGTTTTGGAGCGGGGGGACAGGGAGGCTCTGCAATTTACCTGGCGGCTTCTTGCTCTGACTGAGGGCTGCTGGGAGCAGGGGGTGGGGCTTGTTGCATATGCCCGCCCCCTAGGCTCTTTATTGCCGGAGCTCCACTCCTGTGCACTCCTGCAGGAAATTACCCCTGGTCGTGGTTAAGTGAGCGGACTCTAATCTGGGGGAACCGGGCTTGATTCCCCACTCCTACGCATGCAGCTGCTGGTGTGACCTTGAGTAAGCCATAGTTCTGGCACAGCTGTTCTTGGAAAAGAGCAGTTTCTGTCAGAGCTCTCTCAGCCCCACCTGCCTCCCAGGGTGTCTGTTGCGGGGAGGGGAAGGGAGAGGAGATTGTAAGCCGCTCTGGGACTCCTTCGGGTAGTGACGGGAGGGGTATAAATCCAGTCTCCTCGTCCTCCTTCAATCTCTGGCATCTCCAGTTAAAAGGACCAGGCAGGAGGGGACGTGAAAGACCTCAGCCTGAGACCCCGGAGAGCGGCTGCCAGTCTGAATAGACAGAACTGACCTTGATAGACCCAAGGGTCTGATTCACTATAGGTGAATAAGGCAGCTACATGGGAGAATTCCATTCAGGGAAGTGTACAGGGCTCAGCGGCAGAAAGAAAGAGGAGGAAAAAGTTAAAATATCCTGTCCCGTCTCTCCTCCTCTCCCCCACCATTCCCTTTCTTGATAAAGCAAGGGTGTCAGTGCGATCTGCAAAAAGACAGAGCTGTAAAAAATAAACAGGGCAAGAATTGCAATCGCCACGTCTCTGAGCAGGCGGACGTCTCACTGGACTCCGCGCTCTCAGGAGGGCTGAAGCGACACGGCTTCCCAAACAGCCCAGGGAATTATCTGGACTCTGGGATCTTCCGCCCCCTCCGTTTCTGTCCCGTGGAGGCTGACAAAATGAACCTGACTGTTGGGCGACGTTCTAATTTGGTCTCCGCTTCCCCGGTTTCCCTTTTTATACTGCCAGGCTCAAGGGGCCTTTGTGTACCCGTGAACTCCGCAGCCCCATGATTATAGCTTTCCTTGTCTTGGGAAAACAAACCGGTTTTATTTCGGCAGCAGAAGAGATGGGAAGAACAACATTGGTTTTCAAGGGCTGGGGTCGACAGGTTCCCCAGCAGCTGCCACAGGAGGAGAAATCGCCAGCCCTTCTAATTTCGGAGTAGGTGCGTGCATGTGGGCAAACAGTGGTCCAGCCAATGGCAGTTTTAATGTGTGCTGCGGATGCATCGGTGGGAGACAGGGTAGTCTCCGGATGCCATGGGGTGTTAGCAGGGCTATTTTTGGGCAGGAACGCAGTTCCGGCTGGCTCCTGGGTTGGCCACGCCCAGCAGGAACTCATTAGCATAATAGGCCACACCTAACAGCAGACACTCATTAGGATTGGCTACATTAGGGGTGTGTGGCCTAACATGCAAAGGAGTTCCTGCTACAAAAAAAGCCCTGGGTTTTGACAACAAAATAAACAGAATAAGAAGCAAAAGGTGGGTGTAGTTGGATGACCACACTTCTGGTAACACGTGGGGTGTGGCCTAATATGCTTATGAGCTGTGCTGTCAGGGGCGTGGCCTAATATGCTAATGAGTTCGTGCTGGGCTTTTTCTACAAAAAAAGCCCTGGGTGTTAGCAACGCTCCCTCTAAACTGTGGAAACTTGTGAGCAAAAATTCTACTTTGTGAGCTCCTGACATTAAAGTTGCGAGTGAGTTAAAACTTGGGCCACAGTATTTATTTAGATCAATGGTCAGAGGTGGGGGGGGGGAGTAAAGATTATCAAAGCAATTTCATACAAAGAAAATATATACAAAATGTTTTATAGATGGTATATTACCCCAGATAAACTTGGAAAGATTTCCTCTAATGTATCAAATGCATGCTGAAAGTGTCAAAAGAAAACTGGATCCTTTTATCATATGTGGTGGTTATGTGATGAAGTGAAAAAATATTGGTTTGGGATTCATGAAATGTTACAAAAAATGTAAAAAAAAACCCTATTCCCTTTGTACCAGAATTATTTTTATTGAATATTTTACCAGAAACATGTAGTCTAACAGGTTAATGATCTCCTACTCTTGGGTGTTTAGTTTAGTGTAGGTTACTCTTCTTTCTCCTTAGTTGTAGCTCCCCTTCCCTTCTTTTCTTTGTAGTTTATGTAGTATTATAAAAAATTAAAAAATCCCCTTTGGGGGTCTTAAAAAAAACACAACAAGATTATTATCTTATAATTCATGTAACAACAGCGGCAAGAATACTCTATGCCAAATACTGGAGAAGAAAGGAAGTACCGTCGCGAGAAGAACTTGTAAACAAAATGCTGGAAACTGCTGAAATGGATAAATTAACTTTAATTTTGAAAGGACATCCAGAGACAAGCATTGAGAGCACTTGGTCAAGATTTTATGAACGGACTGAAGAATACAATAAATGAATCACGTAGTCATGCAATCTGTTTTAAGGACATAAAAAACTTTACACCTTTGCCAGAGAACTTTACAACGATACAAGGAGGAATATATAATAATATTGTCTGTTAAGGATTAAGGTCTGAAATATGTAAACAAGAAACGGATACCATCTTTTTATGTTATGTTTGTGTTTTAAAAATTAAAAAAAAACCAACCCTGTTAAACCAGAAAGTTGTGAGCGAGCGATTTGGCTACTGCATCAATTAGTCTGCTCTGGAGCCATCCTTCCTGAGCCAAGACAAAAAATGCACGAGCCGGAGGCTAAAAAACTGTGAGGTAGCTCACACTAACTCAGCTTAGAGGGAACGCTGGGTGTTAGCCATGATGGCAGAGTGAGACTTCCATACGCAGAGGCAGTTAATCCCTGGACACCAGGTGGTATAGACCAGGGGTCCCCAACGGGCACCCCGGCACCCGCCAACACTTTCCCTGGCTTTCAGAAAGTGGATAAGGCTAGGTAGGGCTTTTGGCCAGTGAGGCTTCCGATTGGCTGTGCAGATAAAAGGACATCCTGTTAAACAGGAGAACAAAGTTTGAGTCCAGGGGAACCTTTAAGACCAACCAAGTTTAATTCTGGGTAGAAGCGTTTGTGTGCAGGCACACTTCTTCAGATCCATTGAAACAGATTTCCTCGAGCCTTGCAAAGGAATTTCAGAAAAAGACCAGAATGGGAGATTGCTGAATTACAACACTCATGACATTGGAACCCCCAGGGCTTAACAGAGATATTGGGTTCTTAGCATCATAGAATCATAGAATCATAGAGTTGGAAGGGACTTCCAGGGTCATCTAGTCCAACCCCCTGCACAATGCAGGAAATTCACAAATAACCCCCACACACCCTCAGGGACTACATGCAGCCATATTTACCACATAGATGGTCCCTTCTATTACAATCTTGGGAATGGGCCTTACCCCACACACTGTTCATGCTAAGTTGCCTCATGCCTCTGCGACTCATGATTACCAGGGATGCCACAAATGTTAGCATGAACACATTCGACAGTCTGATTTCCCATGTTTGAAGGTGCCAATCAGGTGCAAGTCGATTGCTCAATCTGTCTCATAAGAACGTAAGAGAAGCCAATGATGGATCAGGCCAATGGCCCATTCAGTCCAACACGCTGTCACACAGTGGCCAAAAAGACCAGGTGCCATCAGGAGGTCCATCAGTGGGGCCAGGACACTAGAAGCCTCCCCACTGTTGCCCCCCCTCAAGCACCAAGAATACAGAGCATCCCTGGCCCCAGACCGAGAGTTCCTATCTATACCATGTGGCTAACAGCCACTGATGGACCTCTGCTCCACATGTTTACCCATAAGAACATAAGAGAAGTCAATGTTGGATCAGGTCAATGGCCCATCCAGTCCAACACTCTGTCACACAGTGGCTAAAAATACCAGGTGGCATCAGGAGGTCCAGCAGTGGGGCCAGGACACTAGAAGCCCTCCCACTGTTGCCCACCCCCCCAGCTCCAAGAATACAGAGCATCACTTGCCCCAGACCGAGAGTTCCTACCTATACCTTGTGGATATACCCTGATGGACCTCTGCTCCATATGCTTATCTAACTCCCTTTTGAAGCCATCCATGCTTGTAGCCGCCAGCACCTCCTGTGGCAGTGAATTCCATGTGTTCATCACTCTCTGGGTGAAGAAGGACTTCCTTTTATCCGTTCTAACCCAACTGCTCAGCAATTTTATTGAGTGCCCACCAGTTCTTGTATTGTGAGAAAGGGAGAAAAGGACTTCTTTCTCAACCTGCTCCATCCCATGCATAGTCTTATAAACCTCGATCATGTCACCCCTCACATGTGACAAACAGCCGTGAATGCCCCCAAATCGTTTCCTGAGAAACTGCACATGTGCAAAAATGCAGCTGATTCAAAACAATCAGTGGCTATTGGCATTACTCAAATGAAAGCTGAAGAGTACAATTTTGTTGCAACAAAGCATTCATTGATGACTGATATATGGTCGGTGAGGGATCTCCATTTCAACAGTTCCCCCTGGGCAGAGCAAGGAGGAGACGAGGTAAAGCCCAACTGGGCTCTGTGAGAATCGGCTTGTGTGAAACTTGCCATGTACTGCATGGTTAGGAAGGAAGAAGGTGAAGGAGCATAGTAGCCCAGTGAGTAGAGCATCTGCTTGGCACGGCAAAGTCCCAGGTTCAATCCCCGGCATCTCTAGTAACAATCAAGTCCCAGGTGATATGAAAGTCCACATCCCGAGACCTTGGATAGACACTCCCAGTTTGAGTACACAATATTGACCTTGATGAACCGACTGGCTGATTCTGCATAAGGCAACTTCATCTGTTCCTGTGATGTTGCTTTTTTGGGTAGGGGGCCTTTGGCTCAGTGGCAGAGCCTCTGCTTGGCACGCAGAAGGTCCCAGGTTTGATCCCCAGCATCTCTACCACTGGTTGGCCACTGTGTGAGTAGAACAAGACAAAAAAGTTGCCGAACAAGTTCAATATCCTTATGCAAAATATTAATAATTTAATACATGTTCTTTTTTTGTTTCAGTAGCTGCACATCCAGAGACCGAAGTCCCAACAAGACGAACTTGCTCGAGATTTTAGCTGTTCGTTTCGACCAAAGTCTTTCGGATAACAAAATTCTAGTATCAGATGGGAGCTGTGTTCAGCCACTTGTGAATTGACTTTGTGAACAGAAAGAATGACTACAAACTGAGATGTGACAAAGACTTTGGTCGAAACGAACAGCTAAAATCTCGAGCAAGTTCATCTTGTTGGGACTTCGGTCTCTGGATGTGCAGCTACTGAAACAAAAAAAGAACATGTATTAAATTATTAATATTTTGCATAAGGATATTGAACTTGTTTGGCAACTTTTTTGTCTTGTTCTACTCTCTAGGGTTGCTGGGTCCTTGTTGTTTTCTGGCCACTGTGTGAGGCAGGATGCTGGACTAGATGGACTATTGGTCTGATCCAGCAGGGCTCTTCTGATGTTATGTTCTAGTAAAAAAGGATCTGGTAGGACGTGATGGGAAAGACCTCTGCCAGAGACCCTACAGAGCGGCTTCCAGTCTGAGCAGACAATACTGACCTTGATGGATGCATGGTCTGATTCAGTCTAAGGCACCGTCCTTTGAGGGGCTGTGGCTCAGTGGTAGAGCCTCTGCTTGGCATGCAGAAGGTCCCAGGTTCAATCCTCGGCCCCTCCAGTTAAACAATCTGGCAGCAGGTGATGTGAAAAGACCTCCGCCTAAGACGTAAAAACACAAGAGAAGCCATGTTGGATCAGGCCAATGGCCCATCCAGTCCAACACCTTGTTTCACACAGTGGCCAAAAATACCAGGTCCCACCAGGAGGTCCACCAGTGGGGCCAGAACTCCAGAAGCCCTCCCACTGTTGCTCCCCAGGCACCAAGAATACAGAGCATCACTGCCTCAGATATAAAAACATAAGAGAATGCCGACGTGGGGATCCAGGGGCTCGCCCTTCAATGGCTTGTCTCCTTCCTCCAAGGTCGGGGACAGAGGGTGGAATTAGGGGAGCAGCGGTCCCGGAGGTACCCGCTTGAATGCGGTGTGCCTCAGGGGGCAGTGCTCTCCCTGATACTATTTAACATCTATATTGGCAAGCCGTATCTGGATGGCTCAGGCTAAGTCGGTTGAAGCTGAACCCGGCGAAGACGGAGGTCCTGTGTCTGGGCCGGAGCGGGAAGGGATTGGGGCTCCCGCTCCCGGCCTTCGATGGGGCACCGTTGGTGCCAGCTTCGGAGGTTAGGAGTTTGGGAGTGCTCCTGGACTCCACCTTATCGATGGAGGCCCAGGTAGCAGCCACTGCCAAGGCGGCCTTTTACCACCTTCGGCTGGTGCGGCAGTTGGTCCCCTTTCTCAGCCGCGAAGACCTAGCCACAGTGATCCACGCGACGGTCACCTCAAGGCTAGACTACTGCAACGCTCTCTACATGGGGCTGCCTTTGTCGCTGATTCGGAGGCTGCAGCTAGTGCAGAATGCGGCGGCCAGGCTGGTTGCTGGTGTCTCGAAATGGGACCACATCCAGCCTGTGCTCAAAGCGCTGCACTGGCTGCCTATAGCATACCGGATTCGCTTCAAAGTGCTGGTCGTTACCTTTAAAGCCCTATATGGCCAGGGTCCAGCATACCTGAGGGACCGCCTTCCCCCACATAGATCCCAAAGAGCACTTCGGTCGGGGTCGCTACATCGCCTTGCGATCCCGGGCCCGAAAGAGGCCAGGCTTGCGGCCACTAGGGCCAGGTCCTTCTCGGTGGCGGCTCCTATCTGGTGGAATGAGCTCCCGGAAGAGATCAGGGCCCTGCGGGACCTGATGCAGTTCCGCAGGGCCTGTAAGACGGAGCTCTTCCGCCAGGCTTTTGAATAGGAGCCGCCGCCACCACTACTACCATCAACGAGGACCATTTCTACAGCACCACCGGAGGTCAAGTGGCTAATAATACCAGGGGGCCACAGTAACCTCCCCCTGAATGGATAGGGTTGTGCAATATTGGAGAGAGGGTTGTTAGTCACGTGGGATCCTTGGGTGTTCCCATGTATAAATTGTTTTATATTGTGCTTTTATTGTATTTTATTGCACATTTGTGCCTTATGGTTGTAAGCCGCCCTGAGCCCGCACGCGGGGAGGGCGGGGTATAAATGAAATAAAATAAAAAATAAAATAAATAATATTGGATCAGGCCAGTGGCCCATCCAGTCCAACACTCTGTGTCACACAGTGGCCCAAACCCAGGTGCCATCAGGAGGTCCAGCAGTGGGGCCAGGGCACTAGAAGCCCTCCAAATGTTGCTCCCCAAGCACCAAGAATACAAAGCACCACTGCCCCACATGTAGTGTTCCATCTATGCCTTGTGGCTAATAGCCACTCATGGATCTCTACTCGATATGTTTATCCAAACCCTTCTTCAAGCTGTCTGTGCTTGTAGCTGCCACGACTTCTTGAGGCAGTGAATTCCACATGTTAATTATTCTAAGACCCTGGAGAGCCTCTGCCAGTCAGGGTAGACAGTAATACTCTTGAAGGACTAAGGGTCTGATTCATTATAGGACAGCTTTTCGACTGGGAGGGGCTGTGGCTCAGTGGCAGAGCCTCTGCTTGGTATGCAGGAGGTCCCAGGTTCAGTCCCCGGCATCTCCAGTTAAAAAGGACCAGGCAGGAGGTGATGGGAAAGACCTCTAGGCCTGAGACCCTGGAGAGCTGTAAAGAGGGGCTGTGGCTCAGTGGAAGAGCCTCTGCTTGGTATGCAGGAGGTCCCAGGTTCAGTCCTCGGCATCTCCAGTTAAAAAGGACCAGGCAGGAGGTGATGGGAAAGACCTCTAGGCCTGAGACCCTGGAGAGCTGTAAAGAGGGGCTGTGGCTCAGTGGCAGAGCCTCTGCTTGGCATGCAGGAGGTCCCAGGTTCAATCCCTGGCATCTCCAATTAAAGGAACCAGGCAACAGGTGATTTAAGACCTCTACCTGAGACCTGGAGAGCCGCTGCCAGTCTGAGTAGACAATGCCGACCTTGACGGACCAAGGTATAGTGAAGCAATCTGTTGACTAGCAATGAATAGATAGAGGAACTATCCAATGTTCATTGTAAAATCAGCTCCGTGTTTGTGACCCATGAACCAGACACAAGCTGAACTGTTGGGTCTTGGGGCCTCCCTAATCAGTATGTGTGGTGGTATTAGAACAAAGTTCAAGCCCAGTGGCACCTTTAACACCAACACATTTTTGTTCCAGGCGCAAGCTTTTGTGTGCCCGCACACTTCTTCAGATACACTGAAGTGGACGTTGCCAGTCCATACATATAGGAAGAGGGTGAGCAGCAAATTAGCATGAGCATAATAAAAGGTGTTTGACAGATGCAAGGAACAACAAGCTTAGTTCATATGGTCACCATTTGTTTGAGTTTAATTCCAGGGGAAAACGGAATGAAGGAACTCAATATATCACCCTTGGAGATAGATGGGCAGGTGTGCCCTTCCTAATTGTGGGATGCTGAGAGTAAGAAGAGAAGAAGAGATTGGATTTATACTCTGCCCTTCATTACCTGAAGGAGTCTCAGAGCGGCTTACAAACTCCCTTCCCTTCCTATATCCCACAACAGACACCCTGTGAGGTCAGTGGGGCTGAGAGAGCCAGTTTGGTGCAGTGGTTAAGTGTGCAGACTCTAATCTGGGAGAACCGGGTTTGATTCCCCACTCCTCCACTTGCAGCTGCTGGATGACCTTGGGCAAGCCATAGTTCTGATAAGAGCTGTTCTTGAAAAAGAGCAGTTTCTCTCAGAGCTCTCTCAGCCCCACCTCCCTCACAGGGTGTCTGTTGTGGGGAAGGGAAGGGGAAGGAGTTTGTAAGAAGCTCTGAGACTCCTTTGGGTAGTGAAGGGCGGGGTATAAATCCAATCTCCTCCTCCTTCTCTTGCAAGGACTGCCCTTGAGAGAACAGCTCCAAGAGAACTTGTGTCTGACCCAAGGTCACACCAGCAGCTGCCTGTGAAGGAGTGGCGGAATCAAACCCGGTCCTCCCAGATTAGAGTCTGCACTCTTAACTACTACACCAAACTGGCTCTCAGTAATTAACTGAGTGCCTGTTGTGGTGGTATTAGTTCTTCCATACTTCACTAGTACTCTTTGCTTCGGTCTAGCTCCCACCACCAGGAGCTGTGGTGGCTCAGTGGTTAAGATGCTGAACTGCAGGCTGGAAGGTCGGTAGTTCAGTAGTTCGAGACCCGAGTGCCGCATGATGGAGTGAGCTCCTGTCTCTGGCCCCAGCTCCTGCCAACCTAGCCATTCGAAAGCAAGAAATTGCAAGTCGATAAATGCAAGCTTCGGTGGGAAGGTAACAGCGTTCCGTGCACCTTGGCGTTTAGTCAAGCCGCCCACATGACCACGGAAACATGTTCAGACAGCGCTGGCTCTTCAGCTTGGAAATGGAGATGAGCACCGCAACCTTAGAGTTGGATTCAACTGGATTTCGAGCAAGGGAATCCTTTACCTTTACCAGCTCCCACCACCAGTGATCCCACATCAGTTCCAGCACACCCAGCTTTGCTATTGGTTTGTTTGCCACTTGCCCCCTGCTTCTGGGCCCCCAGAGGAATCTGGACAAGATGGACTTTGGCGTACAGGGAGGGAGTAGATGACCTTTGGGTGGCCCTTTCAATCACGTTGATTCCATAAATTCCACCGCGGTCCCTTTGCCGTACCCACTCCGCCACCATAAAGGCTCGCCTTGTTTATTACTGTTTCACCAGCAGCGAGCGGTTAATGTTGGGCAAATCCGGTCATTGGTCACGGCGATGCTTTGTGCCTGGGGGGGGACCATTTCTTCCCCTCCGTTTTAAGCAATAATTAATCAGGCAGAACTGGAAAAACACTTCCCTTCCATCTCACCCCAGCCACACACCAGGGAGAAAATTGCTTTATTGCTTTGGAGCCTCGAGATTCCACTTCAAAAGGCGATTGCAAAGTCCTTCCGCTAAATATATACATTTATTGTTTCTTAACGGTTGCAATTAGCTTCCGTCCTCCCTAACCCCTAATGAGGCTTCTCGGCTTTGATTTTGAGACCTGATACGGACATGGAAAGGACCCAAGTCCATGGGTACACCTGAGTCGCTCTTTCCAATGGAACACTTGAGTAGGGACTCTGAAGATGACCTCTGGAACATCACAACATGAGTCAGGCGTCCTTATTTCCTAAATCACATGAGCACCAGGCATTGGGAGAAGCAAAAGCAGATCATACATTTGCAAAACACTCATTGTCAGAGAATCATAGAGCCAGAAGGCACCATGGAGAGCATCTAGTCCAACCCCCTGCTTGATGCAGGATCAGCCTAGAGCAGGGCTGTCCAACATGCGGCCCGGGGGCCAGATCAGGCCCCCGGAGGGCTTCTATCCGGCCTGCAGTGGAACTGGCTGTCTTCTGCTCCTTCTTCCAGTTCTGCTGCGGCTGCTGCATCATAACTTGCTTTGCCAGTCTGTCTTAATCACTCAGCCATTTCATGTTTTCCCCTGGGTCCTAGACTCAGAGCTCTGAGCATGAGATTTCTGTGGTGAATGTCGATAAACCAAAAGTAGGTTTGCAGCTTACAGATACACACCAGAACAGCATCCACAAGACTGCAACCGCACGGACATTTTGATGCAATAATCCGGAGCAAGAGGTGTCAGTGATCAGACGCTGTTAAATCAACAAAATATTGCAAGAGTGCTGCTGTTTTAAGCATGTTTTTATTTTAAGTAAAAGCAGGTGGGTTCTTTCTATCACGCCTGGTGGATTTGTAATAAAGTAAAACAATATTGGAAAGAGGTTCAGCTGATATTGGTACAAATGACTAATTTGCAAATTCCGTTAGACCCGGAGGTATTTTTAATAAATATACTTCCCGAAAACTGGGAAAAGGATGAAAGATACATAGTAACACATTTACTAACGTCAGCAAGAATAGTGCTGGCAAAATTTTGGAAGAATGAAAAGGCACCTCACAAATGGGACTTTATGAATAAAGTAATAGACGTGGCCGAAATGGATAATTTAACTCATAAACTTCACGGAAATATTAATTCAGTATTTCAAAAAGTATGGTCAAATGTATATAAGTGGTTGGAAACCAATGCAAATTTATAACAAATATATGTAAAAATTTGTGAATCTATAAGTTTAAAGAATTGGGTTACATGAGGAGAAGGATCTATTAAATGTTTTATGTATATGTTAAGGTATGTTTTGTTTTGTTCGGTTTGAGGTACGTATATGTAACATAAAAAGGTAAAGGTTCCCTTGCTCAAAAGCCAGTCGAGTCCGACTCTAGGGTTGCGGGTCTCCGTTTCAAAGCCGAAGAGCCAGCGCTGTCCGAAGACGTTTCCGTGGTCATGTGGCTGGCATGACTAAAAACCAAGGCGCACGGAACGCTGTTCCCTTCCCACCGAAGTGGTACCTATTTATCTACTTGCAATTTCTTGCTTTTGAACTGCTAGGTTGGCAGGAGCGGGAACTAGAGACGGGAGCTCACTCCGTCATGCGCCACACTCGGGTCTCAAACTGCTGAACTACCGACCTTCCACAGCCTGCAGTTCAGCGTCTTCACCACTTGAGCCACCGCAGCTCCACATATGTAACAGAGGTATCTGGAAAATAAAAAAATATTTTAAAAAACCCCAACCCTTTGTGTTTGTGTCCTTTATAAAGTTTCTATCTCCGCTACCGGGCATTACATTTTATGACACACATGGCCCGGCCCAACAAGGTCTCATTGATGTCAGATCCGGCCCTCATAACAAATGAGTTCGACACCCCTGGCCTAGAGCATCCCTGACAAATGTCTGTCCAGCTGCTGCTTCAAGACTGGCGGGGGGGGGGGGCTCACCACCTCCCGCGGCAGCCTGCACAACTCTGACTGTCAAAAAGTTTCTCCTAAGATCCGCCCTCAATTTTAACCCATTACATTGTGAGTCCTCTCCTCCACTGCCCACAGGAACAGCCCCCTGCCCTCCTCTAATAAGGGACAGCCCTTCAAAGACTTCAAGAGAGCCATCCCGTCCCTCCTCAACCTCCTCTTCTCCAGTCTGAACATTCCCAAGTCCCTCGGCCTTTCCTCGTAGGACTTCTTGGTCTCCAGGCCCCCCATCATCTCTGTCACTCCCTTGTCGGGCTGCCAAGAATGGTCTCCCTTGCCTTGCCTGTTCTTCACAACAGCCCTGTGAGGTAGGTTGGCTGAGCAAAAACGATTCACCTCCTGGGAAGAAGGACGAGATTAAAAAATATCGGAGGCTGGCCGGGCGATTCTCCTCTTCCGCTCCCCTGAAGTCTTTCAGGAAGATGGAAGAGAGAAGCAGCTGCACTGCCCTTATTGGAGGCATGGTTGCCAGCTCTGATTTGGAAAATCCCTGGAGGTTTGG
Organism: Gekko japonicus; assembly: GCF_001447785.1. Classification (NCBI taxonomy): domain Eukaryota; kingdom Metazoa; phylum Chordata; class Lepidosauria; order Squamata; family Gekkonidae; genus Gekko; species Gekko japonicus. The sequence goes on along the minus strand of NW_015176499.1, from coordinate 349,720 downwards.
GGTATGGAGTCTGGGAAGGGCAAGGTATGGGGAAGAGGCATTTTCTAGAGAGCCAGTCTGGTGTAGTGGTTAGGAGCACAAACTCTAATCTGGGAGGACCGGGTTTGATTCCCCACTCCTCCACTTGCAGCTGCTGGTGTGACCTTGGGTCAGTTACAAGTTATTTCAGAGTTGTTGTTGTTGTTGTTGTTCTTTTCTAGAGAGCCTGTTTGGTGTAGTGGTTAGGAGCACAGACTCTAATCTGGGAGGACCGGGTTTGATTCCCCACTCCTCCACTTG